>NC_069805.1:35112595-35412595 GCF_027406575.1 Nycticebus coucang | reverse complement strand
ATACTCAGCCCTACTATGAAACCAATCTATAAGCATCCACACTTCCATATGAAAGCTATAACCCAACTACAGATGAAGGGGAAAGAGGATGGGCAGGGGAGGGAGGAGGATGGCTAGAGGGAGGGTAATTGGTGGGACCACACCTATGGTGCATTTTATAAGGGTACATGTTATATCTACTAAGTGTAGAATATAAATATCTTAACATAATAACTAAGAAAATGTGGTGAAGGTTATGTTAACAAGTCTGATGAAAGTATTTCAAATTACATATAAAAATAGCACATTGTACACCATAATTGCATTAATATACATAGCTATGATTTGAAAAAAAAGTAAATGAATGAATAAATAAATAAATTTGACTTGATGAAAAATTTTAAATGTGTTTGTCAATGGACACAGTCAAAGAGAGAGAAAGTCAAACACTAACAGAAGAAACACATGCTGATCACATATCTGAGAAGGCTCTAATATCTCATGTATAATAGAAAGTCTCACAACTGAACATAAAAAGCAACCGCCCTGTCATGGTGCATCATGGGCAGAGGGAAAGCAAAGCCATCATCCTAGGCCTTTCCAACTAACAGGTCTTGGCTGGGCTGTCGCTGTCCTTTGTGGTTCTAGTGAGCTGACCCCACAACAAATCCACAGTGGAAGAAATGGCCACAGATTAAACTGCCAAGGAGTCCCTGTCACTGAAGTCAGCACTTAGCCAAGGTGAACAGCTGTCCTGTGGAGGAGCCACCGGGGAGTGAAGGGGTCCTTCTGTCGAGGACAGCAGCAGAGAAGGGGTGGGGAGCCCAGTGTCCTTCCCAGGGTCCCCTGTTGGGCATCCCAGACCTGAGCGAATCAACCCCAGGGGCAGCAAGGGGCACTGTGGGGCTGCCCGGCTGGAAACCAGCCACCTGTTCTCTGCTGGGGGCCTGGGGCTCACTGTCCCAGGGGACAGACTGGCTGCTTAATCTTAGTCCCAGGGAGGCTCAGGCCAGGCCCTGCCAGCCTCATGTAGAGAAATCTCCGTGCCAGGGACTGGGAGGCCATGTGAGGGGAGGGGACTGATTTGAATTAAAGGCCTCTCAGTCCCCACAGTGGGGAAGTAGGTACAAGAGACAGGGGCAGCTCTGAGGCAGCTGTGGATCCCCAGGAATCAGAGCTGACAGGAATCTCCAGCATGGGCTATGCCCCTCTCCTGCTCACCCTCCTCACTCTCTGCCCAGGTGACAGGCCCTGGGAAGCAGAAGTGCCTGGGTGGGGCACACCTGGTTGATTTCTCCCTTTCATTTTGAGAGCATGTGGTGGAAAATGACCCCAGACTACCTCTGTGTGTCTCTACCTCTTCTGTTCCAGGATCCTGGGCACAGTCCAGACTGACACCGGAAGTCTGGGTGTCAGCGTCTATGGGAGAGATGATCACCCTGTCCTGTACTGGAAACAGCAACAATGTTGGAAAGTATAATGTGGGCTGGTACCAGCAGATTACTCCTGGTGCCCCCGAAACTGTCATGCTTGGAGTTTCACTGCCCTTAGGAATCCCTGATCAGTTCTCTGGCTCCAATACTGGCAATACTGACTCCCTGACCATCTTGGGCCTCCAGCCTGAAAATGAGGCTGTTTATTACTGCTCATCATGGGGTGATAGCCTGAGTGCTCACACAGTGCTCCAGACACATGGAGAACTGAGACAAAAACTGCCCTTGGACTCCCGTGAGGTAAATAACCCCATGACTGCCTGTGACAAATGCAGACGACCTGCATTTGGCCAACCCTGTGTTGTCAGTGTTAGAGGAAGTGAGGTTCAGCACATTGCACCTTCTAATTGTCAGTGGGGTTTGTTCCCACGTAGTATTCATTTATTAAAAATAAGAGGGCTGTGCCTGTGGCTCAGTGAGTAGGGCGCCGGCCTAATATGCCGAGGGTGGTGGGTTCAAACTCAGCCCCAGCCAAACTGCAACAACAACAAAAAAAAATAGCTGGGACTTGTGGCGGGCGCCTGTAGTCCCAGCTGCTCGGGAGGCTGAGGCAAAAGAATCACGTAAGCCCAAGAGTTAGAGGTTGCTGTGAGCCGTGTGATGCCACGGCACTCTACCCGAGGGCAGTACAGTGAGACTCTGTCTCTACAAATAAAAAATAGAAATAAAAAAATAAGAGATATACTCGACATACTATAAAAGGTACAATTAAATCGTTTTACTATGTACACAGAATTATTCTTCCACCATCATAATCCAATTTTGCAATACTTTTATCAACTCCCCCACCAAATCCCACAATTATCAGTCAGTCCACATTCTTCCCCCACCCTCAGCCACTGGTAATCCCTAATCCACTATCTATGAGGGATATAAACTTAAAGAGCAAAGATAGTTAGTGACTCAAAACCAGATACACTTAATAAAAACCATGTCCAAACAATAATAATGTGCTGAAACCAGAGATAAAGGCAAAGTCACATAAATAAAATCAGACAGAAAATATTATAATATATACAGAAGATCAACAAATGAAACAATTGTGACTATTTCATGTGCACACATTGAGAAAATATAGTGACATAAGATTTTCACACTGTTAAGAAAGAAAGAACTGTCACCATGTAATGAACTTTCCAAGTGTATTTTTTTTTTTTGAGAGAAAAGGACAAATTAAGATCTAGTCAGCTGAAGACAACCTGAAATGTTTCATCTCCAATAAATACCCCAAAGTCAAATAAATAAATAGATAAATAAATACATTAATAAATTAAAAAAAACACAAAAACGAAGGTCTTTGGGTGGAAGATAAATGCTAAATGAGAAAAATATTAAGCCTAAGGGATGTGGGAAGAAAATCAATAGGTATATTAGCAAAATATTTATTTTTCAGCTCTTAAGTTTTATCTAAGTTATAGCATTTTAATAGAATTTCTGCATATAAATTATGTAATGGGAAAAAATTGAGCTTAGTATTAACTCTACGTAGACTATGAAAAGTTAGGCATATTGTTGTCTTTAGAACAACTAGAATAAAACTAAATAAAGAGATAAATTCAAACAACCAATAGAAATATCAAAAGAACCCACTAAATAATTTTCACGTATTCCAAAAGAAGGCAGCAATGAGGTACAGACAAACAGAAATCATGGAAATAAACAGAGAATGTATGTTAAAATTGCAATCTTAAATACATTTATACCAGTAATTTCATTAAATGTAAATGAACTAACCACATACATTAAAAGGAAGAGATTGTCACTTTTAAAAATCAATAATAAAACAAAGAGACAACCACATAATTCTACCTGAAACCCCACTTAAAATATAATTCTATACAGAGGTTAAAAGTAAAATGATAAAATGGCATAAAGCATTATTTCAATGTTAATTTCGTCATTTTGATAGTGTATGTTGCATATAGTGTTATGAGACTCCCTCAGTGGGGGAAACTGGGCAAAGGGCACACAGGAACTCTGTGGATTGGAGATCTGGGTTAAAGATCAGGGACAGAAGTAGCTTAGGCTGACATTCTGGAGGATGGGCTGAAAACAGTCCAGATTCCTCAGACAACCCCCACTGCACTGCACACAGCACAGTGTTGGAAACAACCTGGGGGGTCTAAACAGAATATTCAGTGACAAGACTGCCCAGAGCTAACATTCCTGAGTCTGGACTCCTTCGTGACCTCCCCAGGCTGCGCACAGTGTGGTCTGTGGTCTGAACAGAATGTTTAGCAATTATAGATTAAGATCTGCTGAGCAAGTCAAAGTATAGAATGGGACCAAAAGGAGAGCTAAGGCAGTTAGAGTTTACACCCTAAACACTGGCCCTGTTTCTTTGGTAACTTTCTGACTTTATGATTATAGGACATTGTTCTTAGATGTTTCCTTCCACTTTTTCCTATTACTTCCTCATTCTTTACCAAAAAAAAAAAAAAAAAAAATGACTCTTAACCTTACATTGAGTAATGAGGTTAGAGTTTCTTAAAAAATAGTGACTCTTACCCTTACATTTAGTAATGAGGTTAGAGTTTCTCTCTGTTTGTTATTAACTGTTTGTTGAGTACTTTGTTAGCCATACACATTTTTCATGCTCAGTAAAAGACCTCTGAGGTTTTTGTTTGAGGCAGCACTTCCTTGCTACTTTCTGAGCATGTGAAGTAGCTCACATCCCTGAGCCCCCTGGGTTATTTCACTGCAAGTGTGAGAGGTTTCCATCCATGCTGCACCCTCGCCAGCTTGTCCACAGATAGCAAATGACTACATAACTCAATTTAATATTTTTCATCTTAATTTGTATGTGTAATTATATTTAAAAGAAACATGAAAGAAATGTAGACAGATGGGGAAAGTTCTATGTTTGTTATACTCTATCTAATTAAAAAGCCTGCAGTTTCTATGCTATGCAGGTGGCAGGTATGTTTTTATTGTTTGTTTGTTTGTTTGTTTATTTGAGACAGAGTTTCACTATGTCATTGTCGGTAGAGTACTGTGGTATCACAGCTCACAGCAACCTCAGAGTCTTGGGGTTAAGAAATTCGCTTGCCTCAGCCTCCCAAGAAGTTGGGAGTACAGGGAAATACTGCAACCCCTGGCTACTATTTTGTTGTGGTTGTCATTGTTGTTTAGCAGGCCCAGGCTGGGTTAAAATCCACCAGCCCCCGTATGTGGCAGTGCCCTAACCACTGAGCTACGGGTGCCATGCCATAAACAAGGGATGTTTAATGTACCTTAATCCCCATGAGATGGTGTCCCCTGAGCTATCAACCCCCATCTATAATTTAAATTTTGATAAATCCATTGAGGTGTTGAGCAGAAACACCAGAAAAGTTGATCTAGGGAATCTATGACCCCCACAGGGGAAAGCTGAAGCACAGTAGATGGCCAGACGCAGACTGAGGCAATGCACTTACTGTGGGGCACTAAGGCTCTCCTGGGATTGTCCCATAAGTTAGAGAAACACTCAGAGCTTCTCAAGGAGCTGAGCGGATAACATGTGAACCAAGTCCTGATTGGCTGGAAGATTTGACCTGCCAAGAGCAGAGGCCTATCAGAGTCCACGATTCTCTTCCCCATTGGAACTGACTCAGCTCATTCTTCTCCACCTTCTCCTGCTGACTTAAGAGCACACAGGGCAGGAAGGGTCTGGGGACAGACCTATATTAATTTATTTCTAAAGGTAGGAAATCTGACCTCTTGATTCCTGGGACAACATAAAGGGACTTAAAGAGCTCATTGTCTCAAATGGAGCATCAGGAAGTCTGAGTCCAGGCCCTTCAATTCCACGTACTCTCTATCTACTTACACAAAGACAACAAACATAGTTATGTCCTATGTTTACAATATACACACACATTGATGAACATGTGTCATATGTACACACACATCCACAATCACATTTACACATATATGCATTTAAAATACCAACTGATGTTATCATAACCATTTTACATACTCAATTTTTATTTCATTTTACCCATATTTCTCCACTTTCTTAGTACTTATTTAATAATTATTTGTTGTTAAATTTTTAGCTACCTGTTGAGATTATTTTTCATCTCATTGATAAATAGTTTTAAAATGTCCTTTAAAGCAGGCCTGGCTGGTGGCAAATTTGATGGCTTTTGTTAACAAAAAAATCCATCATTCTCCTTTTATTCTTTCCTTGTTTAAAGTTAACTTACATAGAATGACATTTGGGGATATTAAGTACACAGTTCAATGTGTCTTTACTAATGTAAATGATCCCAACAGCCCAACCATGCTTATGTTTTCATTTCTGAAGAAAATTTTCACACTTTCCCTTGTAGTCAATCTAATGCTCACTATGGCCACCACGGAGAATGTGTCTCTAGGGGCCTGTAACATTATCATTTGCCAAAGGACACTGAATAAAAAACTCAAAATCTGCCATATGCTCAGTAAAATCAGAATATCCACATCATCACTGCAAAATCCCACAAAGGACTTTAGGGAAAACTCTTGAAGTGAGGATGATGGGTTTGTGGGCTTTGTGTCCACAGATGAGATAATTAAACACTGGGAAAGTGAGTGGAGGAAGCCAGTGAATGATTTTCTGAGAAGTTATGTGCCAGGCTTAATTCAGGCTTAATTCCAACACATATGAAATCACAACCATGAAACAGAATCCCTTTCATTTTCTGTACTTGACAGTCATGACAACTCCTATGTCATCTAAATAGTTTGATGAATAAAACACAGATAAACTTATGTGAAAGTAGTTAGAATCTATTTCCTGACTGTGCAGCAGTTTTGGAACTTTAAATACACAGAGCGAAAAAAAGGGAGAAAGAGGAGAGAGGGAGAGAGGAAAAGAGAGAGACGTTGATCAGTAAGTGACACAATCACTGGATTTTTATAATATAACTCAGCCAGGGAGTAGGATATATGGTAAGAGGGGCGGATTTTCTTTTATTTTTACATATACATGTATTTATTAGGTTTCCGTTTTTTGCCATCACAAAATTAGAGGCCTAAAATTTAATAACAATAACAATGTTTAAGATAAGGACTAGAAACAAAAACCTCGTAAAGAATGAACAAACATAAATACATTCAGAAAAGAAATCAGATAATTGCTGCATCAAAATTATCAGCAATACTACTAATAATAATGCAATGAAAGTAACAGTCACATTGTTAAATAAGAGTATGTCTATTATAGAATGCTTTGACTCTGAGATTCAGTGTGGAGTCATCAGTTAACTTTTTATTATTATTTTAAGTCTCAAAAAATAGACAACGAATATTTATAAATAAAAGTAAAAGGTCATTTCAAAAAACAGATCATGCCAAATCTTATAGACAAAAGAAAACGAAGAAATACTTCAAAATCATTCTACTTGATCTGGGTACACCTGATATTAAAACTGGAGAGACTATATTATTATAAAGGGGAAATTAAAAACATATTTCACTTATAAATGAGGATGCAATATCCCAAACAACATATTAAAAAGTTGAATGGAAAATTAATGTTTAAGGTAATGTATTTTAGTCAAAATTAAATCCAATTTATGTGAGAATTAGTCACTATTTTCTTTTCTTGTCTTTTTCTTTTCTTTTTTTCCTTTCCCTCACCCACTCCCTCCTTCTCTGGTCTTCCCTTCCCCCATGCCCCACTGTGTCATTAATTGTTCTCATATCAAAATCGAGTACATAGGATTCATACTTCTCCATTCCTGTGATGCTTCACTAAGAATAATGTGTTCTACCTCCATCCAGGTTAGTACAAATACTGCAAAATCTCCATTTTATGGCTGAATAATATACCATGGTAGACATATACCACAGCTTACCAATCCATTCCTGGGTTGAAGGACATTAAGGTTGTTTCCACATTTTAGCAGTTGTAAATTGGGCTGCAATACAAGTGTCTTTATAATAAAAGGTTTTGGTTTTTTTTCCCCCTGGGTAAAAGCCTAGTACAAGTGTCTTTATAATAAAAGGTTGTTTTTGCTGGATAGATGCCAAGTAATGAGATTACAGGATCAAACGGGAGGTCTAGGTTGAGTTCTTTGAGATTTCTCCATACTTCCTTCCAAAAAGGTTGTATTAGTTTGCAGTCCCATTCACTCCATTTTTTTTTAGCCCTCCCTTCCGGCATGACCATCTCAGTTAATCACACAGTTGTTCATGTCAGAATAAACATGGACTGTCACCAGAGCCAGGAAATTATCCCTTGAACATCTGTAATCCCTTCAAAAGAAGCCCTAAATATACTAATAACATTTTAATTTTGTTGTATTGAATTTTATTGTTGTTTTCCTTTTTTAATTTCTTGGTTTCTCCTTTTTAGCATAACCTCCTGTGAACCACAAAGCAGGGTAATTTCCTCTCTCCAGTGCTCAGTACTCTTCATCCTGGGTGCTGACCTATTGAACAGTCAAGCAGGGAGAGAGAACCCTGGATCTATGAGTAGCCTGAGAACAGTCCCTGTTCTCATCTAATGCACATTTTATTTCATGCACCAGTTATATGTTTGAGACACCCCTCCCTTGGAAGACATGTTAAAAGCAAGTGGCTGGTGTGTCCTGTTCCGCTGAGTCTCAAATAGAGAACTCAAGACTGAGACAGATAGGAGGATGTGCTAAAGTGGGGCCTCGCTGTGTCCTGGACAGGGAGTGGGCAGTGGTCAAGGCCCTGTTGGGGCAGGAGACTCTTTCAGGACGCCCTGGCATCTGGTCATAGACACGCGGGACCTGGGCCTGGGCAGCAGGGGGCAATGAAGGACTGTCACTGAGGGCTCTTGGGGCTCAGCTTCCACCTGGCCCTGGGCTCAGCTCAGGGCTCACTGGAGCCAGAATCTATGTCCTCTCTTCCCCCCTGGGAGCCTCAGGCCAAACCCAGCATATACCCACTTCTACAAGAAATGATACTTAGCCACTGTAGTGGCACACAGGCCCAGGGAAGGTTTTGCTGGGTAGGGGAAGAGCAGCACAATTGCATGCAGGGTCCCTCTCTCTCCTCTGGAGCTAGAGGGAGGATAAGAGAGACCTGCAGCATGTTTGCCTCAGAAGAGCTCTGGGGTGTCTGCAGAATGGCCTGGACAGCACTCTTCCCTCTCAGCCTCCTCCTTCATTGCACAGGTCAGGATGGTCCTCAGCATCCTCACCCCCTAATCCACTCACACTTTCTCCCACACCCATGCTAGGACTGTCCTTCCTCCAGGCCATAAAGGGTGTCTGTGTTTCCAGTGTCCCTCTCCCAGCCTGTGCTGACTCAGCCACCCTCTGCATCTGCTTCCCTGGGAGCCTCGGTCAAGCTCACCTGCACCCTGAGCAGCGCACACAGTGACTACACCACTGAATGGTATCAGCAGCAGCCAGGGAAGGCCCCTCGGTACCTGATGTATGTTAGCAGTGACGGAAGCTCCAGCAATGGGGATGGAATCCCTGATTGTTTCTCCTGCTCCAGCTCTTGGGCTGACCACTACTTAACCATCTCCAACCTCCAGTCTGAGGATGAGGCTGACTATGTCTGTGGTGCAAGTTATACCATTAGTGGTTCATTTGCATGAAGCACAGTGATCCAAATGAAGGGGGGAAATGGGACAAAAACTGTTTCTCTACTCTGCTACCAACACTGCCACCTGGGTCCCAGAAACAGGGTCTGGTGACCTGACCCTTCAATAATGTTGATCTATTTGTTGAAAGTTTACACTAAGAGAGCCAGGTGCATTCTGATGCCTTTTAAGGGTTCCCTGGGAAGCAGACTGTTAGGCCAGGCTGCAGTAGAGTGAACAGATCAGCAGCAATGACGGAAATGTTACATCTCATCTGTCACACATGCTGGTTTCTACGTGGTCACTACATGGGGGGGGCGGTGCAAGGACAGTCTCCTTTCCAGATTGAAACACTGAGACTCCACGACACACCTCACTCATGCCTCTTGGAGCTTTATTTAAATAATCACATTTAAAAATAATTGTATTCATTTCTAATAAACTCTGAAAATCCTTTCATATGGTGGAAAGCCGATCTGAAAAAAATAATGAGAGAATAAAACTTCGTGGGTAGTGTGAGGAACAAATCTTTTTTTTTTTTTTTTTCGAGACAGATTCTTACTTTGTTGCCTTCGGTAGAGTGCTGTAGTGTCATAGCTCACAGCAACCTCAAACTCTTGAGCTGAAAAGGTTCTCTTGCCTCAGCCTCCCAAGCAGTTGGGACTTCAGGTGCCCGCCACTATGCCAGGCTAGTTATGGAGATGGGGATCTCACGTTTACTCAGGCTCACCTCAAATTCCTGACCTCAGGCAATTCACCCACCTCACCTCCCCAAATGCTGGGATTACAGGCATGAGCCACCATGTCCAGCTTTGAGGAACAAATCTTTTTTTTTTTTTTTTTTATTGTTGGGGATTCATTGAGGGTACAATAAGCCAGGTTACACTGGTTGTATTTGTTAGGTAAAGTCCCTCTTGCAATCATGTCTTACCCCCAGAAGGTGTGGCACACACCAAGGCCCATCCCCCCACCCCCACAAATCTTAAGCGCTTTGGCTGTTTCCACTGAACACTGAGGTGTTCAGTGCCTTCAGGATAAGGTTGAGGAATTTATCTCAAGGTCCAGTAGATGACAAGTGATATGCAATAATCTAAAAGAAAAAAAATAAACAGTCATTCAGGTCACTTTGATAACTCTGACCTAGAATGGATTTCTAAAACAGGTAGTCAAGAAATACTTACCAGATAGTGGACTGACTGAGGCTCCCTGAAAACCTGTCCCACCATATAAGGCAATGTACACAATGGTATCAATTGTCTAAGTCAACTTTTTCACACTTTTTAAAAACTTTTTCACAATTATGGGCATTTACTAAGGGCTTACACAAATCTTAGGACCATTTGAAAAAGAGGGAGCTTTGTAAAAACGAAAGTCGTGTTGTTTTTATCATATCTTCTGTGTATTTCCTGAAACCTATGGCATCCCTGAAAATAACAAGCCTCAAAACCTTTGTAGCTGTGAAACACAGAAGAATGATATTCCCGGAAGTTACAAAATGGTAAGATTCACATTTTTTTCAAAAAAAATCCTATCTACAGACAACTGCATTAGTGAGCTTTCTGGTTGTTCTAAGTGAAGCCTCATTCTTAGCACTTCTCTGAATTAGAACTGACTCAGAGTTTGTTTGTTGAAGCTGCCCCATCCTCAGTTTCTTGTGGTGTAAGTGTAGGCAGTTGTTAACATTGAGGGTGTCTGCGATGGTGGCATTGATGGGACAGACAACAAGCTGAACAAAAAGCTTATAAGGAAAAACTGCAAGGTGTGGGAGTCCATAGGTGGTGCTGACGAGCTCTGACACGTTCCCGTGGATACAGAAAATCACTTCTATGCTCTGAGCTGTGTTATGTCCTGCCTAGAAAGAACTAGAAAGGTCCTGATGCTTCTCCACCGGCTGAAAGTGAACAGCTGTGCAAAGATGAAGTGAGGCCAAGGCAGAAATGTGAGGTGACAGAGTGTGGAGCTGGGCCCAACACATGCAGGGGCTTTTGGGAGGGGCTGAGAGCCGTGTTCCTGAGAGTGGTGAAGGAAATCTCTGCCCAGTAATTAGCCACTAATGTAACTGAACTGGGACGTCAGCGACCACATGTGCAGAGGATGCAGACCTAGCCCAGAAAACCAGGAAGCCAGAAATGACCAACAATAATAACTACAAAAAACATAAACCAAAAAAATAAAAACAGTAATCATCAAGGAAGGGATCGGACTTCCAGAGTGGTCACATTATAGTATTAATTAATTAATTTATTCATTTATTTACCTATTTATTTATTTTTCGAGACAGAGTCTCACTATGTCACCCTTGGTAGAGTGCCGTGGCATCATAGCTCACAGCAACCTCCAACCCTTGAGGTTAAGTGATTCTCTTGCCTCAGCCTCCCAAGTAGCTGGGACCACAGGCACCCACAACACCCCCCAACTATTTTCTGCTACAGTCGTCATTGATGTTTAGCTGGCCCGGGCCAGTTTCAAACTCTCCAGCCTTGGTGCATGTGGTGGGCACCATAACCACTGTGCTATGGACACTGAGCCCACATCGTATTATTTAAAGGTCTCATGTTTTAAGATGAAAGTAGGAGACAGATAAAGAAACAAGAAAGATTTTCCCCCATACACTACAAGACACCAAGCATAACAGCAATGAGAAAACATTAAATGAACAATTAAAACAGCAAAAAAATCTGATAAATACTAACTCCAAAGAGTCACAGACACTAGAACTAGTAGAGAAAGATCTGGAACCAGCTAACATGCATTAAATGTGATCTTAAAAAGTCAAAATAATGAAATGTTCAAAAGAAAGTCATATCATGTATAAAAATTAAAAAAGAAATGAGGAAAAATATAACTCGAGTTGGATCAATTGTTATTACTGTGCCTGAAAAACAGAAGGAAATAAGAATAAAAAATGCACAGAACTTGAGAAACTTGTGCAACACAGGTGGAAGTCTCAGAAAGATAACATTGGGATAAATGGACAGAAAAGGAAGAGCAGAGAGAGGGATGGAAGGAGGGAGGTGGGACCTTGCTGTGTGCCACACCTTTTGAGGGCAAACACGATTGTAAGAGGGACTTTACCTAACAAATGCAATTAGTGTAACCTTGCATTGGTTTCTTATACCCTCAATGAATCCCAAACAATAAATAAAGCAAAACTAAAAAATAATTAAAAGCAAAAAAAAAAAAAAGACAGAAAACACATTCAAACAATGATGACCCCAAACTTCCCTAATTTGATGAAACCTACACACCCGAGATGCTCTGTAACCCCCAGTAGAAATCAGTCAGGCCCGATTTCTCCAGGCATAAGCAAAGTATCACAGAGGGATGAAACCTACCCAATTCTAACAAGATAAGAAGGCAAAGACAATGACACCACACACCTGTCATGACCCCTGATTCCATCCAAGACATAGTAGACAGTAACTGGTGAGGTCCTTACACCTTGAACAACCCCAGGACTGGTCCAGATACATGGAACACAGCAGGTGTTTCCTGACACCGGATACTGAGGAGAGCCAGCCTCTGTGACCTCAAGGAAGAAAAGTGAATTTGTACAAGTACATGCACATACACATATGGACACCCAGGCACACATGTGTAACAGTGCATACCCACCACACACGGACACACACATACACATGCGCACAACATGCCTATGTGAACACACACAGGTGAGCCTATCTGGCTGCAGATTTATTTCTAAACTCAGTCCTGCCCAGATGAGGTGGAACCCCGGCTGATCATGACTGTGTCACTGAGCTGAGGACACAGATGGGAGAAGTCAGGGGACATGGACGACTGGCATTCTCAGGGCAATTCCCTAGAGAGTAGGTGGCTGCACAGGCAAGGTCTCTGTCCCCTGCATGTGGCCCCTCTGGCTTTGGCTGAGCACAAAGTGGCCACCTGCAGGTTTGGGGGTGTGGTCCCATTGTGATGAGCGGCTGTGGAGAAGGGACGTGAACCTGCTGCCCGGGATTCTCCTGGTTTCCCTGACCTGCCTGTCACAGGGGTGACTCCTGATATTTCTCCCACCTCATGGAAACGACATTCACTGTGAGATGCCCCCTGAGACCTACCCAGCCCCCCAGGAGGGGAGCCCTCTCCTCCTTATTCTCCTCCCTTCTTCTTCCTGCCCCTCCTCCTCCTCATCCCTGTTCTCCTCTTCTTTCTTTTTCTTCTTTCACCTGGTCCATGGCACATGCCCTGACCTCCCACTAGAAGACTGTCTCCCTCTCCCCTCTGTCATGGAGAATCTTGACTCATTTCGTGGATCCAAACTTGAACTTGACACTTGACTGAGGCTTCCCCAGGCTCCCTTCCCTGTGTGTCCCCAACACCTCCATAGGACAATTTCCTTATATGTGAGTTATTTTGTGCCTTTTTTTTTTTTGTGTGTGTTACAGCAAAACTTCATTTATTGAACAAATAATGAGCATGTAGGCGGTAGTTTATTCACTGCCAGTCTAGGAGAATACCTACTGCATGTACCACATGTCCCCGTATTCAAGGAAGACAACGTCTGTAATAAATACACATGGAATTTCTTCTCAGATTGTGTTAAGATTTTTGAAGATGCTTTGTGTTTGCATTCTTGTGTTTGAATGGTTATTTGGATTTTTGGTAGTCTTTTTTTTTTTTTTATTGTTGGGGATTCATTGAGGGTACAATAAGTCAGTTACACTGATTGCAATTGTTAGGTAAAGTCCCTCTTGCAATCATATCTTGCCCTCATAAAGTGTGACACACACTAAGGCCCCACCCTCCTCCCTCCATCCCTCTTTCTGCTTCCCCCCCCATAAACTTAATTGTCATTAATTGTCCTCATATCAAGATTGAGTACATAGGATTCATGCTTCTCCATTCTTGTGATGCTTTACTAAGAATAATGTCTTCCACTTCCATCCAGGTTAATACGAAGGATGTAAAGTCTCCATTTTTTTTAATAGCTGAATAGTATTCCATGGTATACATATACCACAGCTTGTTAATCCATTCCTGGGTTGGTGGGCATTTAGGCTGTTTCCACATTTTGGCAATGGTAAATTGAGCTGCCATAAACAGTCTAGTACAAGTGTCCTTATGATAAAAGGATTTTTTTCCTTCTGGGTAGATGCCCAGTAATGGGATTGCAGGATCGAATGGGAGGTCAAGGTTGAGTGCTTTGAGGTTTCTCCATACTTCCTTCCAGAAAGGTTGTACTAGTTTGCAGTCCCACCAGCAGTGTAAAAGTGTTCCCTTCTCTCCACATCCACGCCAGCATCTGCAGTTTTGAGATTTTGTGATGTGGGCCATTCTCACTGGGGTTAGATGATATCTCAGGGTTGTTTTGATTTGCATTTCTCTAATATATAGAGATGATGAACATTTTTTCATATGTTTGTTAGCCATTCGTCTGTCATCTTTAGAGAAAGTTCTATTCATGTCTCTTGCCCATTGATATAAGGGATTGTTGGCTTTTTTCATGTGGATTAATTTGAGTTCTCTATAGATCCTGGTTATCAAGCTTTTGTCTGATTGAAAATATGCAAATATCCTTTCCCATTGTGTAGGTTGTCTCTTTGCTTTGGTTATTGTGTCCTTAGCTGTACAGAAGCTTTTCAGTTTAATGAAGTCCCATTTGTTTATTTTTGATGTTGTTGCAATTGCCATGGCAGTCTTCTTCATGAAGTCTTCCCCCAGGCCAATATCTTCCAGTGTTTTTCCTATGCTTTCTTGGAGGATTTTTATTGTTTCACGCCTTAAATTTAAGTCCTTTATCCATCTTGAATCAATTTTTGTGAGTGGGGAAAGGTGTGGGTCCAGTTTCAGTCTTTTACATGTAGACATCCAGTTCTCCCAATACCATTTATTGAATAGGGAGTCTTTCCCCCAAGGTATGTTCTTGTTTGGTTTATCGAAGATTAGGTGGTTGTAAGATGTTACTTTCATTTCTTGGTTTTCTATTTGATTCCAAGTGTCTATGTCTCTGTTTTTGTGCCAGTACCATGCTGTCTTGACCACTATGGCTTTGTAGTACAGACTAAAATCTGGTATGCTGATGCCCCCAGCTTTATTTTTGTTACTAAGAACTGCCTTAGCTATATGGGGTTTTTTCCAGTTCCATACAAAACGCAGAATCATTTTTTCCAAATCTTGAAAGTACGATGTAGGTACTTTGATAGGAATGGCATTGAATAGGTAGATTGCTTTGGGAATTATAGACATTTTAACAATGTTGATTCTTCCCATCCATGAGCATGGTATGTTCTTCCATTTGTTAATATCCTCTGCTATTTCCTTTCTGAGGATTTCATAGTTTTCTTTATAGAGGTCCTTCACCTCCTTCGTTAGGTATATTCCTAGGTATTTCATTTTCTTTGAAACTATGGTCAAGGGTGTTGTGTCCTTAATTAGCTTCTCATCTTGACTGTTATTGGTGTATACAAAGGCTACTGACTTGTGGACATTGATTTTATATCCTGAAACATTACTGTATTTTTTGATGACTTCCAGGAGTCTTGTGGTTGAGTCTTTGGGGTTCTCTAAGTATAAGATCATGTCGTCAGCAAAGAGGGAGAGTTTGACCTCCTCTGCTCCCATTTGGATTCCCTTTATTTCCTTGTCTTGCCTAATTGTATTGGCTAGAACTTCCAGCACTACGTTGAATAGTAAAGGTGACAGAGGACAACCTTGTCTGGTTCCAGTTCTAAGAGGAAAAGCTTTCAGTTTTACTCCATTCAGTAAAATATTGGCTGTGGGTTTGTCATAGATAGCTTCAATCAGTTTTAGAAATGTGCCACCTATGCCTATACTCTTCAGAGTTCTAATTAGAAAAGGATGCTGGATTTTATCAAATGCTTTTTCTGCATCTATTGAGAGGATCATGTGATCCTTATTTTTGCCTCTGTTAATATGGTGGATAACGTTTATAGACTTGCGTATGTTAAACCAGCCTTGCATCCCTGGGATGAAGCCTACTTGATCATGATGAATGACTTTTTTGATGATAAGCTGTAATCTATTGGCTAGGATTTTGTTGAGAATTTTTGCGTCTATGTTCATGAGTGAGATTGGTCTGAAATTCTCCTTTTTGTTTGGGTCTTTTCCTGGTTTTGGTATCAGGGTGATGTTTGCTTCATAGAATGTGTTGGGGAAGATTCCTTCTTCCTCAGTTTTTTGGAATAATTTCTGCAGTACAGGAATAAGCTCTTCCTTGAAGGTTTGATAGAATTCTGGAGTGAAGCCATCTGGACCAGTGCATTTTTTAGTTGGAAGCTTTTTTATTGTTTCTTTGATCTCAGTGCTTGAAATTGGTCTGTTCAGGAGGTCTATTTCTTCCTGGCTAAGTCTAGGGAGAGGGTGTGATTCCAGATATTGATCCATTTCCTTCACATTGTCAAATTTCTGGGCATAGAGTTTCTGGTAGTATTCAGAGATGATCTCTTGTATCTCTGTGGGATCAGTTGTTATTTCCCCTTTATCGTTTCTGATTGAGGTTATTAGAGATTTTACTTTTCTATTTCTAGTTAGTCTGGCTAATGGTTTATCTATTTTATTTATTTTTTCAAAAAAACAACTCCTTGTTTCATTAATTTTCTGAATGATTCTTTTGTTTTCAATTTCATTGATCTCTGATTTGATTTTGGATATTTCTTTTCTTCTACTGAGTTTAGGCTTAGATTGTTCTTCTTTTTCCAATTCCATAAGATCTCTTGTGAGATTGTTGATGTGCTCTCTTTCTGTTTTTCGAATGTAGGCATCTAAAGCGATGAATTTTCCTCTCAAAACTGCTTTTGCAGTATCCCACAGGTTTTGGTAGCTTGTGTCTTCATTGTTGTTATGCTCAAGGAAGTTAATGATTTCCTGTTTTATTTGTTCCTTCACCCATCTGTTATTCAACAGAAGATTGTTTAATTTCCATGCCTTTGGGTGGGGTTGAGCATTTTTGTTAGAGTTGAGTTCCACCTTTAGTGCCTTATGGTCTGAAAAGATACAAGGTAAAATTTCAATTCTTCTGATTCTGTTGAGATTTGTTTTGTGTCCCAGGATATGATCAATTTTGGAGAATGTTCCATGGGGTGATGAGAAGAATGTATATTCTTTATCTTTGGGGTGGAGTGTTCTATATGCATCTATCAAGCATAGTTGTTCTAGGGTCTCATTTAAATCTCTTACATCTTTGTTTAATTTCTGTTTAGAGGATCTGTCCAGCTCTGTAAGAGGTGTGTTAAAGTCCCCTGTTATGATGGTATTATCAGATATCATATTGCTCAGACTGAGTAAGGTCTGCTTCAGGAATCTGGGAGCATTTAAATTGGGTGCATAAATATTTAGAATTGAAATGTCTTCTTGTTGTAGTTTTCCCTTGACCAATATAAAGTGACCATCTTTGTCTTTTTTGACTTTAGTTTCTTTAAATCCACAAGTATCTGAAAATAAGATTGCAACTCCTCTTTTCTTCTGAATTCCGTTTGCCTGAAAAATTGTCTTCCAACCCTTGACTCGGAGCTTTAATTTGTCTTTTGAGGCCAGGTGTGTTTCTTGCAGACAGCAAATGAATGGCTTGTGTTTTTTAATCCAGTCAGCCAATCTTTGTCTCTTCAGTGGGGATTTCAAGCCATTAACATTTATGGAGATAATTGATAAGTGTGGTAGTATTCTATTCGTCTTATTTGGTGAGAGTCCATTGCTTAATTTTATCTTTTGCATCAGTGTGGAGGTTAGGTTTTGTCCTTTGATTTCTGAGTTCTTACTTTGCTGCTGATCCATTGTGGTGGTCAGTGTGCAGAACAGGTTGAAGTATTTCCTGTAGAGCTGGTGTTGTTGTGGCGAATTTCCTCAATGTTTTTATATCCGTAAATAATTTGATTTCTCCGTCAATTTTGAAGCTTAGCTTAGCAGGGTACAGAATTCTGGGCTGAAAATTGTTCTGTTTAAGTAGATTAAAGGTAGATGACCATTGTCTTCTTGCTTGGAATGTTTCATTAGAGAAGTCTGCGGTAACTCTGATGGATTTGCCCCTGTAGGTCAACTGGCGCTTACTCCTGGCAGCTTGCAGAATCTTTTCTTTTGTCTTGACTTTGGACAGGTTCATCACAATGTGTCTTGGAGAAGCTCGGTTAGAGTTGAGGCGACCTGGGGTCCGATAGCCCTCTGAAAGCAGTGTGTCAGACTCTTTGGTGATGTTTGGGAAATTTTCTTTTATAATATTCTCTAGTATGGCTTCCATTCCTCTGGGGCATTCTTCTTCCCCTTCTGGAATTCCTATAACTCGTATGTTGGAACGCTTCATTAAGTCCCATAATTCTGACAGTGAACGTTCTGCTTTCTCTCTCTTCTTTTGTGCCTCTTTTACTGTCTGAGTTATCTCAAGAACTTTGTCTTCTACGTCTGAAATTCTTTCTTCTGCATGGTCTAACCTGTTGCTGATACTTTCCATTGTATCTTTAAGTTCCCTAATTGACTGTTTCAGTTCCTTCAAGTCTGCTATATCCTTTTTATATTCTTCATATCGTTCATCTCTTATTTGATTCTGTTTTTGGATTTCCTTTTGGTTATTTTCCACTTTATTAGCAATTTCCTTCATTGTTTCCATCGTTTCTTTCATTGTTTTCAACATGTGTATTCTAAATTCCCTTTCTGTCATTCCTAACATTTCTATACTGGTGGAATCATCTGCAGTAGCTACCTCATGGTCCCTTGGTGGGGTTGTTCTAGACTGGTTCTTCATGTTGCCTGGAGTTTTCTGCTGATTCTTCCTCATGAGTGATTTCTTTTATCTGTTTCCTTGCCCTAATTTTCCTTTCACTTCCTCTTGCTCTTTAAGTTCTTATGCCTGTGGACTAAGGGTTATAGGACCAGAAGGGTGAGAAGGTTGAAGAGCAAAAAAAGGGGATGAAAGAAAGGAGGACCGAGTGATAAGAAAAAAAGAAAGATAGAGAAAGGAGAGGGGGTGGGTATAAGGAATATTGACAAAAAGAAGAGAGGCACAGAAAGAGGGAGACAGGGCAATATAGGTGTACAGTAGGGTACTTTGACACAACCTTAAAAAAATCCCACCTTCTGGGGGTGCCCAGTTGCGTGGTTCCTTTGAGGTCAGCAGCTCTTTGCTAACCTGATCAGACACAGTACCCCACCTCCACCAAGTAGAGAGGAAAGACAAAAATGCTATAAATCAAACCAAAAGAAGCAAACAGAAAAATTTACGGGGATAAAATTGGGTGAAAAACCAAATTATATCGGTAGATACACTAGGAAAAATGAAGTTGAAGTTATTAAAAAAGACAGCAATGGGAAATTATAATTAAACTAGGAAAACTGAGAAAGAAAAAGGGATCTGTGTGGAAAAGATTGAAATTAAAAAAACAAAAGAACATCAGCAACGTCAAAATAAACAAACAAAAAAAACAACCAAACCAAAAAAAAAAAAAAGAAGAAAAAAATACACAGCCAAAAACAAAGCAGTTTGTATATGTTATTGAATATTGTCTGGGCAACACGTGGTCTTCTGGGGTATGAGATGTTAGTCACAGTTCTGATACGACTGGAGGCTGCTGATTTCTCAAACCCCAGCAGGTAGACACCCTAAATCTCTCTTCAGCCCACTTAAAAGGCACTTTGAACTTGTAAACTTGCTGAGCAGAAGCTTTCCCAGCTTTCTCGCTGGAATCACTGCTGAAGTGGCTATCCACTTACCCAGTGTGCCAAAACCAGTCTCACTCTGCCCCTGAGGGTTAGGGCTGCAAGGCGGCTCAGACCCCACCCTTAGGCTACTTGGTTGCTGGGTTACCAGCTCCCACCCGTTTCTAGCTCTGCGACCCTGAGGGCAGAGCTTGCCGGGGCAGATCACTGACAATGGATCCGTGTGACCCACCACCAAACACTATCAGCTCCGTCTGGCTCAGCGGCTCAGACTGGGGCCCTAGACAACGGCCAAAGTTCTCCGCACTCCCGCTCAGGCCTTCCCCAAGGCAGTTCAACTCAGTGCCAAGTCCAAGGACATCAAAACAGTTCACAGGTAAGGCCTTTCTGGTTTGCAGTCTCGCTGCTACTGAACTTACAGTTGTGGGCGGGTTTAGACGGATTGAACACACGCGACCACTTGCCGGCTTTCCACTGTTTTAGTCCTCCTCTTGGGGTCCAGAAGTCTCTCGCTGACTCCCTGTATTTTCATAGGAGTGATGATAGGCAGTTGCCACCAGCCAGAGCTGCCTGGAGTCCTATCTCCCCAGACTCACGGTGCCCAGATGCAAGGAAGCTGTTACTCGGCTCTATTTTGTGCCTTTAACTGTCCTCTGACACATGACAAGCAGTGTCTGGAAACAGCAGGCAGCATAGGAGCTTTGGGGTTAAACATGGCAGCCAGGTTAAAGATCGTGTCCTGTTGAGATAAAAACCCAAGTAGGAGGGCTTCAGTGTATCATAGGACCTACTGAACCCTCCTAGACCTATGGAGGGTTCTTCTCACTCTATTGTCTTAGGTAAGGTGATCAGAAAAAAAAAAATTACTGTGCCAAAAGGGACACTGCTTCACATGCGTGGAGCTGTGACAGTGGCTGGAGGAGCTGGGCCCTGTGGCCAGTAGAGGGCGCTGTGTGATGCCCTGAGAGGTGGGTGCTGTGCGGACAGCTGGTAAACCACTCAGCAGGCTCTGGAGATGCTGACCAGAGGGTCCTCATTGATTTGGGACTTCTGAGCCCCTATTCTCCAATCAGCTCCTGAATCTGACTCTTCCATCCCACTGCTTCAGATCTGAGTCATCTCCTTTTCCTCATGAGTCTTTGTCCAAATCTAGCTCAGGAAGCGTGATGGATGGTGAGGACCAGGACATATATGGATGGAATCCTTCTGCTCCTAACAGGTTGCCAAGGCATAAGACACAACTTGTGATTATAAAACTGACAGTGGAGCTTCTGGAGATAGCGCTCTGGGGGGTCATTACCAAGCCCTGGAAGCTTTATCTTTTAGTCCTGTATAAAAAAGACATTTTCCGGAATTTAAGGGAAGAGAACTCAGGAGTGACACAGAACCTGGCTCTGTACTCTGGGCACTTGTGTGCTGTGACACCAGACTCACAGCCTCTGTCTCAGTGTACTGTTCCCCTGGTCAGAGCTCACAGCCTTTTGTAAGGGAAGCTTTGAGAACACGGTAACTACAATGCAGTCTGGAGCCAGCAGCTCCCAGCGTGGGGCTCTGTAAAGGTGATGCGTGCTGTACCATGAGCTGCACCCTGAGCAGGACGCTGATCGTCGCTGCAGACCAGAGTTACAGCCTCAGAGCTGGCACTCTGCTTTTCACCTTGGGGAATGTCCTAAGACCTCCTCTCTGCTACCCTTTCCCTGCAGTATGGAGATCTCTCACCACCTATGACCAATTCTAGGCTCATGGGACAATTCTTGCATAAAAACCTGAAGATTTAAGGTCATAAATATACCTGAGTCTTTAACACCATCTATTCCACTGTTCCCATCAACACATAGACCTGGCCTTTGTTCTATCTTGTTGAATTTTGTCATTTAATAGTTGCAGAACAATGGTAAGTAATGAGGGAGGTGAGGTGCTCCTTTGTATTTTCCTGATCTAACCAGAAATGTCCTCGTGGTAGAAGAGGCTGGGTTTAGGTCTAAGGTGCTGTGTGTGTTTGTGTGTGTGTGTGTGTGTGTGTGTGTGAGAGAGAGAGAGAGAGAGAGAGACAGACAGACAGACAGAGAGAGAGAGAGAGACTGACTGACTTACGGGTCTCCGTTAGAGAAACGTCTGAACCTCCTCCTGTGGGATGGGAAGCAATGACCCCCTGAATGTGGGACTGTCCTGCAGTAGAGACTGTTCTAGCCCATGGACACACACAGCACATGGGCTTCTATTCAATAATGGGGATCATAGGTCACTTCTTCCTTCTTTACAAAAAAAAAAATAAAATAAAATAAAAATAAAAAAATAGAACCTCTCTAAAGGCCAGAGTCAAACCAGGGGCTTGGACGGGACGTGGCAGGATCACATCACGTGAAAGGAGTCCAGCCTACACAGATGGAGAGGAAGGACGGGAGAGACTCAGGGCTCTCCTGTCCACACTGTGGAGTCCAGAAATCTGTGCTGGGTGTATTCACATGGCTCCAGGGCCATCCATTTATCATGTGCACTCTCCAAGAGTGTCATTCAGGTGCCACTCAGAAGAAGGTCCCTGACCCTCTTGCATTGAGGGTCCTCCCTCCCCACCCCACCCACTGTGGAATTCCTGAAATACCACCTGTCCCCACTGAGAGGATCTGAGAAGCCTCAGCCACCACAAACCCAGTCAGCACAATTCAGGTCCCTTCTAGGAGCACCAGAGAGGGCAGGTGGGGTGGGAATGTATTGATGGAAAGGAAGCTGTGGGTGTTCTGGGAGGATGAATGAGGACTGTCCCACACTGAAAGTCACAGTGTAGGTGACAAAAAGAGGGCGTGCGAGCTCACAGAGGCATGTCTGAGCTGAGGTTGTGCTGTGCTGTGCCTGGTTAGTCTCCCCAGAGGTTCTCTGAGCCTGCCTGGTGGCCTCATCCCCAGCCATTTATCCCATCCCCTCCTGCAGGGTCTTGAGGGCTCCCTGGAGGGCAGGGCTCTGTGCAGACCCCATGGTGGCTTTCCTTCTGCCAAGAATGTTCCTCTCTCCCCCAGCCATCCCCACGCTGCCTTTATTACCCACCAGGGGATGTCAAACCTCTGAGCCCCTGTCCCTCAGGGCCCTTCACCAGCTCCTCCCACCCTCACAGCCCTGTCATTCTCAGGCATGTGACACCTTCCCCTGGGATTTGAGTGAGAAGCCCAAGTTCCTTGGTCAGTTTCCACAGGCCCAGCCCTGCCTGAGACCACAGTCCTCATGTCGCTCTGAATGCATGTCCTCCTCCTTTCTGCCTTTGCCTCTCCTCTCATAGTAACCGAAGTGTCACACATGTCCAGCACAGAGGCAGAGGCTGGCTCACCTCTGTGGAGAAGACACAGGGACGGGACACCCTCCACACAGAGAAGGTGCCTCTGCCAAGGGAATTGATGGCGTATGCAATATCGCATGTCCTCCCAAGGACCTGCGTCCTTTCCTCCCTGACACGGAGATGAGAGGTGGGGCAGACACACTCCGGAGGGGCTGACAGTCTCTGATGACCTTCCCTCCTGAGAATTCCCCCTGCAATAACCTGTTTTCTCCCCAT
The DNA here is from genome assembly GCF_027406575.1 of Nycticebus coucang. Classification (NCBI taxonomy): domain Eukaryota; kingdom Metazoa; phylum Chordata; class Mammalia; order Primates; family Lorisidae; genus Nycticebus; species Nycticebus coucang. The sequence continues at coordinate 35,389,431 of NC_069805.1, read as the reverse complement.
ATAAACCACAGCTTTAGTACTTCTACTGATCATCTTCCCTTTGTTTTTATGGCCACGGGTCATTTTAGACATTGACCACCTTGGTGAGAATCTTTCCTGCAATGGAAAAGGGTACTCCTTATGAATCCCTAACTCTCTTTGAAAGATAAATGTCCAATTCTTTCTATGAACATGTAGATCTGTAACTGAAAACATTTCAGTAAAGGAGCACAGGTTTGCATGATATAAAATATAAGTATCTGGGGATTCTCTGGGAAGGCAACTGCACAGCTCAGGTGTAACATAAAGCAAACTTTAAAGAAATGGAGATGAGTGATCCTGGGTCCTCAGTCCAAGTTTTTCAAAAGTACAAAATAGAGATAATGTTCAAAAAGTCTCATTTGGACATCCTTCATCTTGAGCATCATATCATGCTCACTGACCGAGAAATTAGGGTCAGATTAGAGGGAGGGTGAGGAAGGCAGTGCTCAGGATGGAGGAGAATGCACAAAATCTTTGACTTTCTCAGAAGCCTGGAGCAGGATAAGGCACACCATCTCCCAGAGAATATTACACAGCACAAACCACAACTAAAAGAGGATTCACCATCCTCATTATTAAACGAACAACTGATGTGAGTCACCCCTGGTTTGAGGGTGGGTTACTTTCCTAACTCACCATAATACTTTGTCTCTGTCACCATGCAGAGGGGATCAGGTACTTAAATTCTTCTTCTTTTTTTTTTTTTCTTTTTAGAGAGTCTCTCTCAGTCACCCTACATGGCAACCTGAAACTCTTGGGCTCAAGTGATCCTCTTACCTCAGCCTCCAGAGTAGATGGGACTACAGGGGCCCACCACAGTACCTGGCTAGTCTTTTATTTTTAGTAGAGATGGGGTCTCCCTCTTGTGCAGGCTGGTCACGAACTCCTGAGCTCAGGCAATCCACCCTCCTCGGCCTCCCAGATAGATAGGATTGCAGCTGTGAGCCACCACACCTGGCCCATAAATTCTTGAATACATAAAGAACAGTTTTCTCAAACATAAAATGACGTTGTGATGTCTTTCCATCCCCCATTGGCAGTGGGAGCTCCCATGGTTCCATCTTCATCCACGAACTTGTGGTGCACAGTCCAGCCCTGTGCCAGAACGGCTCACCGCTGGTGACAGCAGAACTTTGCCTTTAAGTTGCCATCTGCTCAGTCCCTGGCACTGAGCTGTCCCAAATATAATAGCAAACCCTTAGCACCGCTCCTCCAGCGGGCTTTGCATAATAACCCCTAGGGCACCAGCAGTGACACCCAACTCGTGCACATAGAAACGTTGCCAATTAAATTGCCCATCTTTCTCTTACTCAGAGACCTAATCAATCACTAGCTGTGCAAATTCTCTATTCAAATCGCTTTTGAATCTATGTGATTTGCTATTTTTTTTTTCACTCACAGCACTTATTGACGGAGAGCTCTGATTAAACTGTCCCCTGGGTCACACCTACACCACCCTTCCCTGCCCCTCAGATTTTTCTCCTCCACAGGGTCTCTGATGGTGAGTGAAGTCTGGCCCCTGATCTCGTGATCCTCTCTATAGCTGAGTGGCTGGGCAGTGCAGCACCCCGAGTCTCCCTCCTGGAGAGGGAGAGCCCTCACCTCTCTCTCCCTCAGCACAGGTCTCTGCTCCTCTGATACTCAAACCTCCAGTGATACAAGGTGATTCAGAATGTCTTCCCCAGAGTGGTGGCCATTGGCCCAACTGGATAGATTTGGATGTTGAAATGTGCAGTGAGCACAGGATGCTGAGCAGAAACACTGGGAAAATGGCTGGAACTGTGGGGTGCAGGGTGGGTAGGGGGGAGCCCTGAGCACCAGCCCCTGCCCAGGGCTGCCGTGTCCACTGTGTCCACCAGACGGCGCTGTGGGCTCAGCTCCTGCTCAGGTTTTCAGGCTCCCGGTCTGTCTCACCTCCCCCACTAGCAGGTGTTCTGAGCTCTCTGGGGGTGCAGCCCTCTGGGGGATGAGGTCTCTACTTCTCAGCCTGAGCTGGTATGGGGTGAAAGGCGGGGCTTGTGCCACCCCCAGACAGGTAGACTTTTGCATGGAGACCTCTCTCCCTGAGAGTCAGGGGGACAAATAAGAATTGGTGGGCTCCATTCGTGGGTCATGCAGCCACACAGTTATGATTTAAAAAAAAAAAAAAAAAAGAATTGGTAGGCTCAATTCTGGCCTCGGGATCAGGGTGCAGAGCCTGCTCACCCTGCTCACCCACTGCACAGGTGGCTGCCTGCACGGGACTCAGGAAGTGCTCCTGGGTGTCACCTGGGATGATGACCTCTCCCTCCTTCCTGGAACAGGGTCCTGTCTGTTCTCACTGATCTCTGTGTCCCTCCCTCCTTGTAGGGTCTTTGGCTGACTTTTTCCTGACTCAGTCCAGCTCCGTGTCAGGATCTCCAGGACAGAAGGTCACCATATCCTGCATTCATAGCAGCGGCAACATTTGAAGCTACTATGTGCAGTGGTACCAGCTGCTCCCGGGAGGTGCCCCCAACCAGTGTGATCTATGAGGATAACCAAATACCCTCTGGGGTTCCAGATGGGTTCTCAAGCTCCATTGAAAGCTCCTCCAACTCTGCCTCCCTGACCATCTCTGGGCTGCGGGCTGAGGATGAGGCCGACTACTGCTGTCAGTCTTATGAGAGCAGCGACATTCACACAGTGCTCCAGACCAAGGGGGAAGTGAGACAAAAACTCCCCAGAGTGTCCTCACCCTGTATCGGCCTCAGCCTGTCCCCACCAGGGGGTGCAGCTCTTTCCTGTCTCCTGGTTGAATGAATGAGTAGGACGTGTTTGCTCACAACTTCTATTTTCTTTTCAAAATACCAGTTTGTCCCTCTATACCTTGATGTCTGATCATCTAATGTCTTTAAAATCAACCCAGAGGGTAGATATAGTCTAATATTTTGTGGTTGGGGCTGTGCTGTACATTGTGACAGCTTTAGCAGCATCTCTGGCCTCCGGTAGGTTCTGAACACACCTCCCCTCATTTATGAGAATGAAAGTGTGTCCAGACCCTGCACATAAATGTCCTCTGCCTGGAGGGCAAAGATGGTCCCGATTGACACAACTCAGTCACAGGGCATTTCCTCAGCCTTCAGAAAGACCTTGGTTTGAATCCTTTTTATGTCACTGCCCGACATGTCAGATTATTATTGTAGGATATGTTTCTTGTTCCCATCTGATAAGAAAAGTAGCAACACAGACCACTAATAATACCTTTGAGGACTGAACGGTTTTCTAAGCAAGATGAAGTCAGAGACTGCATTTCCTGAAGCTAAACAAGCCCCAGCCCAAGTCTACAACACAAGCTGTAGCCATGACCAGGAGTGCACAGGGTTGTAATATCACTGTGAAATGCATGTGGGAATATTACAGATCCCTCACTGAGGAAGATAATATTACTCATCTGTGAAAAAGTGTGAAGTACAGGTACCGCTGGGTGACAGTGGCCCTTGAAAAATGATGCTCATAGAAACAAATGAGGAGGATATTCCAACCATATATCACAGGACTGTGTTTACAGGAAATGCCATAATGGGTAACCAAAGATGCAGACAGAGTGAGGATCATTCACAAAAATTCTGTTACAATTGAGAGATGCATGGATAACATTGGGAATGAGAAACAGGGAACTATTTCAAACATTCCATAAACAGAAGATGTAACTCTGGAAAAGGCCATGGTTTGCCAATTCCTTAGTTGTATGAAAAAATTTACTAAGTGAGATGAGGTCTGTGAAACTTCCTCTTTGTTTTCTTTTGTAAAATAAAAATGAGAAGAAGGGGGCGGAGCAAGATGGCAGCCGAGTAACAGCTTCCTTGCATCTGGGCACCGTGAGTCTGGGGAGATAGGACTCCAGGCAGCTCTGGCTGGTGGGAACTGCCTATCATCACTCCTATGAGGATACAGGGAGTCAGCGAGAGACATCTGGACCCCAAGAGGAGGACTAAAACAGTGGAAAACCGGCAAGTGGTCGTGTGTGTTCAATCCGTCTAAACCCGCCCACAACTGTAAGTTCAGTAGCAGCGAGACTGCAAACCAGAAAGGCCTTACCTGTGAACTGTTTTGATGTCCTTGGACTTGGCACTGAGTTGAACTGCCTTGGGGAAGGCCTGAGCGGGAGTGCGGAGAACTTTGGCCGTTGTCTAGGGCCCCAGTCTGAGCCGCTGAGCCAGACGGAGCTGATAGTGTTTGGCGGTGGGTCACACAGAACCATTGTCAGTGATCTGCCCCGGCAAGCTCCGCCCTCAGGGTCGCAGAGCTAGAAACGGGTGGGAGCTGGTAACCCAGCAACCAAGTAGCCTAAGGGTGGGGTCTGAGCCGCCTTGCAGCCCTAACCCTCAGGGGCAGAGTGAGACTGGTTTTGGCACACTGGGTAAGTGGATAGCCACTTCAGCAGTGATTCCAGCGAGAAAGCTGGGAAAGCTTCTGCTCAGCAAGTTTACAAGTTCAAAGTGCCTTTTAAGTGGGCTGAAGAGAGATTTAGGGTGTCTACCTGCTGGGGTTTGAGAAATCAGCAGCCTCCAGTCGTATCAGAACTGTGACTAACATCTCATACCCCAAAAGACCACGTGTGGCCCAGACAATATTCAATAACATATACAAACTGCTTTGTTTTTAAGTGTGTATTTTTTTCTTTTTTTTTTTTTGTTTGGTTGGTTTTTTTTGTTTGTTTATTTTGACGTTGTTGATGTTCTTTTGTTTCTTAATTTCAATTTTTTCCATACAGATCCCTTTTTCTTTCTCAATTTTTCTAGTTTAATTATAATTTCCCATTGCTGCCTTTTTTAATAACTACAACTTCATTTTTGCTAGTGTTTCTACCGCTATCACTTGGTTTTTCACCCAATTTTATCTCCATAAAGTTTTCTGTTCGCTTGTTTTGGTTTGATTTATAGCATTTTTGTCTTTCCTCTCTACTGGGTGGAGGTGGGGTACTGTGTCTGACCAGGTTAGCAAAGAGCTGCTGACCTCAAGGGAACCACCCAACTGGGCACCCAACCCCCAGAAGGTGGGGTATTTTAAGGTTGTGTCAAAGTACCCTACTGTACACCTATATTGCCCTGTCTCCCTCTTTCTGTGCCTCTCTTCTTTTTGTCAATATTCCTTATACCCACCCCCTCTCCTTTCTCTATCTTTCTTTTTTTTCTTAGCACTCGGTCCTCCTTTCTTTCATCCCTTTTTTGCTCTTCAACCTTCTCACCTTTCTGGTCCTATAACCCTTAGTCCACAGGCACAAGAACTAAAAGAGCAAGAGGAAGTGAAAGGAAAATTAGGGCAAGGAAACAGATAAAAGAAATCACTCATGAGGAAGAATCAGCAGAAAACTCCAGGCAACATGAAGAACCAGTCCAGAACAACCCCGCCAAGGGACCATGAGGTAGCTACTGCAGAGGATTCCACCTATACAGAAATGTTAGGAATGACAGAAAGGGAATTTAGAATACACATGTTGAAAACAATGAAAGAAATGATGGAAACAATGAAGGAAACTGCTAATAAAGTGGAAAATAACCAAAAGGAAATCCAAAAACAGAATCAAATCAGAGATGAACGATATGAAGAATATAAAAAGGATATAGCAGAGCTGAAGGAAATGAAACAGTCAATCAGGGAACTTAAAGATGCAATGGAAAGTATCAGCAACAGGTTAGACCATGCAGAAGAAAGAATTTCAGAGGTAGAAGACAAAGTTTTTGAGATAACTCAGATAGTAAAAGAGGCAGAAAAGAAGAGAGAGAAAGCAGAACGTTCACTGTCAGAATTATGGGACTTTATGAAGCATTCCAACATACGAGTTATAGGAATTCCAGAAGGGGAAGAAGAATGCCCCAGAGGAATGGAAGCCATACTAGAGAATATTATAAAAGAAAATTTCCCAAACATCACCAAAGATTCTGACACACTGCTTTCAGAGGGATATCAGACCCCAGGTCGCCTCAACTCTAACCGAGCTTCTCCAAGACACATTGTGATGAACCTGTCCAAAGTCAAGACAAAAGAAAAGATTCTGCAAGCTGCCAGGAGTAAGCGCCAGTTGACCTACAGGGGCAAATCCATCAGAGTGACCGCAGACTTCTCTAATGAAACTTTCCAAGCAAGAAGACAATGGTCATCTACCTTTAATCTACTTAAACAGAACAACTTTCAGCCCAGAATTCTGTACCCTGCTAAGCTAAGCTTCAAAATTGACGGAGAAATCAAATCATTTACGGATATACAAACATTGAGGAAATTGGCCACAACAAGACCAGCTCTACAGGAAATACTTCAACCTGTTCTGCACACGGACCACCACAATGGATCAGCAGCAAAGTAAGAACTCAGAAATCAAAGGACAGAACCTAACCTCCACACTGATGCAAAAGATAAAACTAAGCAATGGACTCTCACCAAATAAGACGAATAGAATACTACCACACTTATCAATTATCTCCATAAATGTTAATGGCTTGAATTCCCCACTGAAGAGACATAGATTGGCTGACTGGATTAAAAAACACAAGCCATCCATTTGATGCCTGCAAGAAACACACCTGGCTTCAAAAGACAAATTAAAGCTCCGAGTCAAGGGTTGGAAGACAATTTTTCAGGCAAATGGAATTCAGAAAAAAAGAGGAGTTGCAATCTTATTTTCAGATACATGTGGATTTAAAGCAACTAAAGTCAAAAAAGACAAAGATGGTCACTTTATATTGGTCAAGGGAAAATTACAACAAGAAGATATTTCAATTCTAAATATCTATGCACCAAATTTATATGCTCCCAGATTATTGAAACAGACCATACTCAGTCTGAACAATATGATATCTGATAATACCATCATAACAGGGGACATTACCACACCTCTTACAGAGCTGGACAGATCCTCTAAACAGAAATTAAACAAAGATACAAGAGGTTTAAATGAGACCCTAGAACAACTATGCTTGATAGACGTATATCAACACTCCACCCCAAAGATAAACAATATACATTCTTCTCATCACCCCATGGAACATTCTCCAAAATTGATCATATCCTGGGACACAAAACAAATCTCAACAGAATCAGAAGAATTGAAATTTTACTTGTATCTTTTCAGACCATAAGGCACTAAAGGTGGAACTCAACTCTAACAAAAATGCTCGACCCCACCCAAAGGAATGGAAATTAAACAATCTTCTGTTGAATAACAGATGGGTGCAGGAATAAATCAAACAGGAAATCATTAACTTCCTTGAGCATAACAACAATGAAGACACGAGTTACCAAAACCTGTGGGATACTGCAAAAGCAGTTTTGAGAGGAAAATTCATCGCTTTAGATGCCTACATTCGAAAAACAGACACAGAGCACATCAACAATCTCACAAGAGACCTTATGGAATTGGAAAAGGAAGAACAATCTAAGCCTAAACTCAGTAGAAGAAAAGAAATCTCCAAAATCAAATCAGAGATCAATGAAATTGAAAACAAAAGAATCATTCAGAAAATTAATGAAACAAGGAGTTGGTTTTTTGAAAAAATAAATAAAATAGATAAACCATTGGCCAGACTAACTAGAAATAGAAAAGTAAAATCTCTAGTAACCTCACTCAGAAACGATAAAGGGGAAATAACAACTGATCCCACAGAGATACAAGAGATTATCTCTGAATGCTACCAGAAACTGTATGCCCAGAAATTTGACAATGTGAGGGAAATGGATCAATATTTGGAATCACACCCTCTCCCTAGACTTAGCCAGGAAGAAATAGAGCTCCTGAACAGACCAATTTCAAGCACTGAGGTCAAAGAAACAATAAAAAAGCTTTCAACTAAAAAATGCCCTGGACCAGATGGCTTCACTCCAGAATTCTATCAAACCTTCAAGGAAGAGCTTATTCCTGTACTGCAGAAATTATTCCAAAAAACTGAGGAAGAAGGAATATTCCCCAACGCATTCTATGAAGCAAACATCACCCTGATACCAAAACCAGGAAAAGACCCAAACAAAAAGGAGAATTTCAGACCAATCTCACTCATGAATATAGATGGAAAAATTCTCAACAAAATCGAAGCCAATAGATTACAGCTTATCATCAAAAAAGTCATTCATCATGATCAAGTAGGCTTCATCCCAGGGATACAAGGCTGGTTTAACATACGCAAGTCCATAAACGTTATCCACCATATTAACAGAGGCAAAAATAAAGATCACATGATCCTCTCAATAGATGCGGAAAAAGCATTTGATAAAATCCAGCATCCTTTTCTAATTAGAACACTGAAGAGCATAGGCATAGGTGGCACATTTCTAAAACTGATTGAAGCTATCTATGACAAACCCACAGCCAATATTTTACTGAATGGAGTAAAACTCAAATCTTTTCCTCTTAGAACTGGAACCAGACAAGGTTGTCCTCTGTCACCTTTACTATTCAACGTAGTGCTGGAAGTTCTAGCCAATACAATTAGGCAAGACAAGGAAATAAAGGGAATCCAAATGGGAGCAGAGGAGGTCAAACTCTCCCTCTTTGCTGACGACATGATCTTATACTTAGAGAACCCCAAAGACTCAACCACAAGACTCCTAGAAGTCATCAAAAAATACAGTAATGTTTCAGGATATAAAATCAATGTCCACAAGTCAGTAGCCTTTGTATACACCAATAACAGTCAAGATGAGAAGCTAATTAAGGACACAACTCCCTTCACCATAGTTTCAAAGAAAATGAAATACCTAGGAATATACCTAACGAAGGAGGTGAAGGACCTTTATAAAGAAAACTATGAACTCCTCAGAAAGGAAATAGCAGAGGATATTAACAAATGGAAGAACATACCATGCTCATGGATGGGAAGAATCAACACTGTTAAAATGTCTATACTTCCCAAAGCAATCTACCTATTCAATACCATTTCTATCAAAGTACCTACATCATACTTTCAAGATTTGGAAAAAAATGATTCTGCATTTTGTATGGAACTGGAAAAAACCCCGTATAGCTAAGGCAGTTCTTAGTAACAAAAATAAAGCTGGGGGCATCAGCATACCAGATTTTAGTCTGTACTACAAAGCCATAGTGGTCAAGACAGCATGGTACTGGCACAAAAACAGAGACATAGACACTTGGAATCGAATTGAACACCAAGAAATGAAACTAACATCTTACAACCACCTAATCTTCGATAAACCAAACAAGAACTTACCTTGGGGGAAAGACTCCCTATTCAATAAATGGTGTTGGGAAAATTGGATGTCTGCGTGTAAAAGACTGAAACTGGACCCACACCTTTCCCCACTCACAAAAATTGATTCAAGATGGATAAAAGACTTAAATTTAAGGCGTGAAACAATAAAAATCCTCAAAGAAAGCATAGGAAAAACACTGGAAGATATTGGCCTGGGGGAAGACTTCATGAAGAAGACTGCCATGGCAATTGCAACAACAACAAAAATAAACAAATGGGACTTCATGAAACTGAAAAGCTTCTGTACAGCTAAGGTGACGATAACCAAAGCAAAGAGACAACCTACACAATGGGAAAGGATATTTGCATATTTTCAATCAGACATAAGCTTGATTGATAACTAGGATCTATAGAGAACTCAAATTAATCCACATGAAAAAAGCCAACAATCCCTTATATCAATGGGCAAGAGACATGAATAGAACTTTCTCTAAAGATGACAGACGAATGGCTAACAAACACATGAAAAAATGTTCATCATCTCTATATATTAGAGAAATGCAAATCAAAACATCCCTGAGATATCAACTAACCCCAGAGAGAATGGTCCACATCACAAAATCTCAAAACTGCAGATGCTGGATTGGATGTGGAGAGAAGGGAACACTTTTACACTGCTGGTGGGACTGCAAACTAGTACAACCTTTCTGGAAGGAAGTATGGAGAAACCTCAAAGCACTCAACCTAGACCTCCCATTCGATCCTGCAATCCCATTACTGGGCATCTACCCAGAAGGAAAAAAATCCTTTTATCATAAGGACACTTGTACTAGACTGTTTATTGCAGCTCAATTTACCGTTGCCAAAATGTGGAAACAGCCTAAATGCCCACCAACCCAGGAATGGATTAACAAGCTGTGGTATATGTATACCATGGAATACTATTCAGCCATTAAAAAAAAATGGAGACTTTACATCCTTCGTATTAACCTGGATGGACGTGGAAGACATTATTCTTAGTAAAGCATCACAAGAATGGAGAAGCATGAATCCTATGTACTCAATCCTGATATGAGGACAATTAATGACAATTAAGGTTATGGGGGGGGAAGCAGAAAGAGGGAAGGAGGGGGGGTGTGGCTTTAGTGTGTGTCACACTTTATGGGGGCAAGACATGCTTGCAAGAGGGACTTTACCTAACAATTGCAATCAGTGTAACTGGCTTATTGTACCCTCAATGAATCCCCAACAATAAAAAAAAAGAAAAAAAAAAAAAGAAAGGGGTCCTTAAACAGGAAAAAAACACTAAATAAAAGTTATCCAGTGCATGTAAATTAATGTGCACAGAGGACTAAAATTAGCATCAAGAAGAGCTGACACTCAAGAAATAAGACATATTCCCTTCTTGTTTCATCTGGTCAGGAATATCAGAGAAGCCACAAAATCATCTCACAATGACAAAGCACCCCCATCAGCTGGTATTCAGCAGTTCTGAAGGAGCCAGGAAGACTCATAATAGGAATTGAAATAATGAACCAGGTTTACAGGTCCCAAAAGCAGACTAAATAAAAAAAATTATACTAAAAACAAAAAAAAATAAATAAATAAAAATGAGAAAATCATGCTTGCTGTAGGCTCATAATATGGCTGTCCCAGTTTCTACTCATAGCCTCACCCTCTGCTCATCACGTGGCTCCCTCCGTATCCACTCACAGCCCAGCTGTCTGGTCACCACGTGGCTCTCACGATCTCCACTCACTGCCCCGCTATCTGCCCACCACACGGCTCCCCTGGTCTCATATGAAACTTGTTCAGTGTCACAGCACTGCAAGAGGTGTTACCAGTAATCCGTGTGCAGGGAAATTCTCCCCTTTGAATGGCATTAAGACTTAACATACCACAAGTGAATTCAACTAATTAAAATTTATCAGTGCTCTAATTCTTCTCTGGTAAAACACACAGGAGGCTGCTCACCCCATGGCTCCTGCATTCTCCACTAACTGCCTCACTGTCTGCTCACCATGTGGCTCCCATGGTCTCCACTCACAGCCCAGCTCTCTGGTCACCATGTGACTCCCTCGGTCGCCACTCATACCCCTGCTGTCTTCTCAACACGTGTCTCCTGAGGTCTCCACTCAAGCCTGCTGTCTCTCCACCACATGGCTCCCATGGTCTACACACACAGCCCAGCTGTCTAGTCAATAAAGAGCCCAGAGCCAAATCCCCACCCTGCAAGACCCTGGGATTTTTTCCACCGAGTGTCTCCCCTCAGAGGGACCACAGCGTGTCCCCCTCTTGAAGGCCACCTGAGGATTAGCAGAATATGTGCCAACCTGAGTAATGCCAAGCAGCTGCAGTTTAAAGAGGACCATTTCCCCCCGCTCTATTTCTAAATGAGTAATTGACCTTGGGTCTTTTGCTGAATGCCAGCACCTTATCTCAAGACTATTTGTAACATAGCAACCACAGGTTTTTTTGGCAGCCAGAAGGAATAGTTTTTAACAAACTCTGTAGTAACTCTTTAATTGCTGGAAAGAGGGTTTTAACTGAAAGTGGATTATTTACACTACAATGTTAACTAACTCCCACCCAGAAAGAGATGTTAAGAGCAGTGGGAGACATAGGAGATATAAGAGAGAGAGAAGGTAAAAAGGCAAGTTAGCAGGGTGAGGAGGGGAACACAGTCGGTCTTTCACCAGGGGTTGAGAAATTCTCAGCGGCCACCCCCTGGGTGAAAATTGGCTCTTGTGCCCCAGCCACAACGAATGAGGGCCAGTTCTAGGTAGAGCCAGCCAATCCAACATACTCTCCTCTGTTCTCACAGCCTCCGGGCTGGGCCAGTTCCGGGTACGGCCAGCCAATCCTGAACCTCCTAAGTTACCTCAGTCCCTGTGTTGACCAACCCCAACTCAGCCCCCATTTATCTCGGGAAAGTTACCCCTGCATTTAAACCCAAAATGCATCACACCGAAGAATGTAAAACCTACTTTCTTTTCCACCTCGCGGTTGTCCTCTGTGCAAAGCACCGCCAGAGGCACGGCCTGAGCATATGCTTGAATAAAGTCACTCCTTTGTTTTTTTGCATGTGTGTCTGGTGATCTCTCAGTGGCAGAATTTGGTCGTAAAAGTAACCATGTGGCTCCTGCATTCTCCACTCACTGCCCCACTGTCTGCTCACCTAGTGGCTCCCACAGACTCCACTCACAGCCCTGCTGTCTGCCCACCCCCCGTAGCTCCTGCATTCTCCACTCCCAGCCCCTCTGCCTGCCCACCACGTGGCTCCCACAGTCTCTACTGATAGCTGGCTGTCTGCTCACCACGTGGCTCCCACAGTCTCCAATCACAGCCCTGCTGACGTCCCCAGCTCAGCCCTGAGCACCTGCACCTGGGGAGCTGAATAGCACAACTAAGGACACACCTGTGCAGACCTCAGGGGACTCAGCAGGTCTGTGCCTTGGTGATGTCAGGGGACATGGGGCCAGCAGGGGCGCTGTGGAGTTATCACAGGGTCAAGGTGTCTGGCCCTGCCAGCTGGAAGCCCTCAGGAGCTTGGCAGGGAGCTGAGCATCAGTGAGTCCCCTGAGGTGTGATGGCAAGTGGCTTTCAGGATCTTCTGGGACCCCTGGGCCATCAAGGGTCAGGCTGTCTTACCCCATGGAGCCTGGTCCAGGAGAATCCTCATCATCCTCTTCAAGGCAATGGAGAGTGATCCTGGATTTGGAACTGCTGGAGGTCAGGGTACAGGGGCAGGTTTGAATGTAGGGAATTCTCCCCAATGTAGGACTTGTAGAGACTGAAGAATTAGGGGGACCCACAGCCCCTTCAGGAGTCTAGGGATTCAGATCCCATGAACAGCTGCTCAGGACTGAACCCTGTCCTCTTTGCCCTCTCCACTCTCTGCACAGGTCAGGGCCACGTGGCCTGGGTGGGAGACACTGTGGTGGGACTTGACCCACCTCTGCTCCGTCCCCTATCACTAGGCACACTGTCCTCTCTGTCTCCCCACCCTCCAGTGTCTGTGGCCCAGGCAAGGATGGCTCAGCCACCATCAGTGAGCAAGTCCCCAGGACAGACAGTCACAATCACCTGCACTGGAAACAGCAAGAGGTTGTCAACCAGGATGCAGCTTGGCACCAGCAGCCCCTGGACCATGTCCTCAAACTCCAGACCCTCAGGGATACCTGACCCTGAGAGATTTCAAAGAGACTCCTTGGCTCAAGGTCAGGCAGTGTGGCCTCTCTGACCATCTCTGAGCTGTAGCCCAGGGACAAAGATACTGATCATCACTATTCAGCAGAGGACAGCAGCCTGATTGCTGCACTGTGTGGGGTTCCATAGGGAAATGAGGTGTGAGCCTGTGAGCTTTCTCCAGCTCATTCCCTGCCTGGAGGAGTGGCCTGACGGACCTGTGAGAAGCTGTGTTCTGGGTTCCCGGTGGGCACTACGGGGTGTAGGCAGGGCTCTTAACTAAGGTCTTCTTTAAATTTGGGACTAATAACAAAACTCAATGGATGCAATTAAGAATCTTTAGAATTATGTCTAAAATGGAAAAAAAAATATATGCAGCACAATTCCAAACCTTTCTGGGATCTGTTTGATGACAGGTATTACAAGTATTTATAATAATAAAGATTAAAAACAGAGTCTAGTCCGCATATATACTTAATCTTTGAACTGTTTCCATAAAGAATGAAATAATACCTGGAATTACTCAGGGACTGTGCACGTACCTGACTTCTTTCTAACTGTCTGTCACATCTGCATGGTGATTGATGATGAGAACTGAGCACCATGGCCATGTGGACTGGCCCCTTCCTGACATCCCCACACGGGAACAGTGATGTCCCAACACAGCTTCTTCCTTTAGCCTTCAGGACACCAGTCCCCTCACCTGTGACTCTGCAGCTCATCTCCTCCTGTCCTCCCAGTCCACATACTCAGCTGTGGGGGGAGAAGTAAAGGTCACCATGTGAGGAGGTGCTGACATAACTCCCCAGGGAGCGTTTGTGCTGGGGAGGACTTGGGGTACAGAAGAGTCACCCCAAGGGGTGATAGCTAATAAATTATATGTAGAGTTCGTGGAAGTGAATGAGGAGTAGGGATGAGGAAATAATGCTACAGGGACTGGTGACAGCATTTGCCAAAGATAGAAGAGAGTACAATTCAGTTGTTCATTCCAGTAATCAAGAGAACCTGCATTGGGCCGATGTGTAGACAGAATTGGGGGGGGGGTGGGCACCTGAAGATGAGCCTGGATGAGATAAAAGAATGATGGGGACAGATCATTAAGGTGGCTCATCCTAAGAAGTGTGCACTTGACTTTTATAAGGGACTCTCCCACGTGAAGAATGTATTGAAGTGTGAACTGAAGCAATCCCTGAGCTAGAACAATAGTTGGATGACAGAAGCATCACTTCACGGGGAAATTATGGGCACAATGTAATGTGAGCGGAAGAGATAAGAAAGACAGAAACTGGGCCTTTCCAAATAATAGTTCTTGGCTGGTCTGTCACTGTCCTTTATGGGTCTGTGGAGCTGAACCACAGGCATGTCACTCACTCAGAACAGATTCACAGTAGAAGAAATGGCCACAGTTTAACTGCCAACGAGGCCCCATCACTGAAGTTAGGGCTTAGCCAAGGTAAACAGTTGTCCTGTGGAGGAGGCACCGGGCAGTGAACGGGTCCCCTGAGGAGGGCAGCAGACAAGGGGTGGGGAGCCCAGTGCTCTCCCCAGGGCTCCCTGCTGGACATCCCAGACCTGAGCGAAGTCATCATGGGGGCAGCAGGGGGCGCTGTGGGGATGCCCGGCTAGAAACCAGCCACTTCTGCCCTGCTTGGGGCCTGGTTCTCACTGTCCGCTGGGACAGAATGGCCGCTTAATCTCAGCCCCAGAGAGGCTAAGGCCAGGCCTTGCCAGCCTCGTGAAAAGAAGCCTCCATTCCCAGGGGCTGAGAGGCCATTTGAGGGAAGGGGACTGGTTTGCATGGAAGGCCCCTCAGTTCCCACAGTGGGGAGGTAGGTACAAGAGACAGGGGTAGCTCTGAGGCAGCTGTGGATCCCCAGGAATCAGAGCTGGCAGGAATCTCCACCATGGCTTGTGCCCCTCTCCTGCTCACCCTCCTCACTCTCTGCTCAGGTGACAGGCCCTGGGAAGCAGAAGTGCTTAGTAGGGGTCACCTGGTTTATTTCTCTTTTTTACTTTAGAGCATGGGGTGTGCAATGATCCCAGACTCACCTCTGTGTCTCCACCTCTTCTGTTTTAGGATCCTGGGCACAGTCCCGACTGACCATGGTGTCAAGGTCTGTGGGAGAGATGGTCACCCTGTCCTGCACTGGAAACAGCAACATATTGGGAGGTATAATGTGGGCTGGTACCAGCAGATTTCTCGTGGTGCCCCCAAAACTGTGATGCTCGGCACTTCTCGACCCATGGGGATCCCTGATCACTTCTCTGGCTCCAAGTCTGGGAACATGGCCTCCCTGACCATCTCAGATGTTTGGGCTGAGGACAAGGCTGATTATCACTGTTCAACATGGGACAGCAGCCTGAATGCTGACACACTGCTCCAGACTCATGGGGAACTGAGACAAAAACCTGCCCCTGCTCCCCTGTGATCACCCTCACGACTGCCTGTGACAAACCCCAGCCAAGAGCCTGACTATGACCAGCCCCGGAGTGTCTACACCTGGGGGTCTGACCCTCAGATCGTAGACCTGTTTATGGGGTAGTGAACTTCCAATGTCAGGGACTTTCTGTCTTTCATACTGTTTTGTAAAACTTCTTTATTAATGTCATTTGCATATTGTAAATTTTACCCGTTTGAAGTATACACTTCATTTATTGTTAGGATTTACAGAGTTGTACAGCCATCATTATAATCTAAATTTAAAATATTTTCATCACCTCACAATGGAACAATTATTAGTCAAATAGCTAGTATCATTATAATGTTAGGTTGTAAATCCAATGTTTGATTTCTACATAATTTAGGAGATTAATGTATTAAAATGTTTATTGCTCTACTTGTTTAGACATGCAATATATAAAAAGGTAATTTAGGGGTATTAGTACTTCATTCCTTTCTATTGCCAAATAATACTCCATGGTATGGATCTCCTACAGGTTGTTTACCACTCACCAGTTGTTGGGCATTTGGGTTGCCTTTTGATTTTATGAGGGATGCTGCTGTCACACTGGTACACCACCTTCACATTTCCCTGTGGACAGAGGAGTTCATTCACTTGGGTGATTGGCAGGAGTGGAATTTCAGGGTAACATAGTTAACTCTTTTTCAGGAGATGTCAGCTTGCTCTCCAAAGGGGCTTCACCAGTTTACATTTCTATGAATAACATATGAGAGTTCTCATCAACACTTGTTATTATCTGTCATTTTGTTTATAACCACCCAGATGGGACTGAAGTGGACCCTAATTCTGGATTTGTTTGCATTTCCGTAATGGCTGATGGTGTTGGGAATCTTTTCATTTGTCATCTTGATTCTAATCACATATGAGCAGTTGAAGGTCCGAAGCTCTTCATGAGTCACTGACTTCAAAACACGTTAGACTGCGATATTGTTGAAATCACACAGCCTGCTCACCTCCATGAAGCAGGACACTCGTGCTCAAGCCCAGACCTCCTCTTAGAGACACCAGAATGGGCAGAAGGAGGCCCATCCACCCAGGCCAGGCTCAGGGGACACAGCGTCTTGTAGACTTTGCCTGTGCCAGTCACCGCAGCCGCAGGGCTACACTGGGCTCCAGACATGTCACTCACTCAGTCACTACAGACAACACTTTGCAGGTCCTGAAGCCTCTGAGGAGGATGTTCCATTGGGACCAGGCAGGGATCAGGTCTTGACCCTGCTACCTTCTCTCCGGGCACCCGTGGTGCCATCATTATGCACCACTCAGCTCACATAGCATCTAGATAAGTTCCTGACAAAGGAAGCAAAACAATGTTCCACACCTGTGGTGCATATTACAGGGGTATTTGCGAAACTTGGTAAATGTAGAATGTAAATGTTTTGGCACAGTAACTGAGATAACGCCGGAAAGGCTATGTTAACCACTGTGATAAAAATGTGTCAAATGGTTTATGAAGTGAGTGTATGATGCCCCATAATCATATCATTGTATACAGTTATGATTTAATAAAAAAAAAAAATGAAAAGTTTGTTGACCCCAAAATGGATTATAGATTTGAAAGCTAAGATTTAGATAAAGTAATCATCTGCTCAAGGCAAAAAAAAAAAAAAGAAAGAAACAAAAATCCCATTAAATGTGGTAAAATGAGGCTTTAGTAAATGTGGAGGTGGACTGCACTGATGGACAGGATACAAATGTGTATTTAATGTGTCAATATAACAAATGAATTTTAACACTCATCAGGATTGTGGAAATCTTAACTGTTTCCTTTATAATAATATGGAAAAATTTAAATCCAGGGAATGGCCTCAAATATTTTGCAAACAATGATTGGGACCTCTATTCAGAGTAACTACTAATTCTAAGTGGCAGAATTTACATCTAAATGCATCTAAAGATGCATTTACCAAGTAAACATGATCAGGCCTCAAGGTGGGGGAGACACCAGGTCAAGAGTCCCTTATTCATGAGGGAGAAGGAACATCTACAGGGGAGGTGCATCCACTTAGTGCAATTGTGTTTGGATATCAGTCATGTGTCAGAGCTGCTAAAAAATTCAATAAAGCATTTTAAGCCTATCAGTGGTTCCAAAGGCGCCAGTGATCTTCCAGGTTGACAATAAGGGCAGGTTAAAAGCCAGAGTCAGAATAAGGGCAGAGAAGCATTGCATTCTCTTAACCAAGACAGACATTGAATGTCATGGTCTGCACCATAAAAATTAGGGAAACACACAGGGGACGTTCACAGCAACAGTGTGCCCAAGGAGAGTCATTACCATGTGAATAATTAATTAGAAATAGGAGGGAATTTCTTCAATTTCTTAGTTAAAGACTATCTATGAAAATACTACAGTTCACATACACTAAAATATCACTAAAAGGTGAGAGACTGTTCTATTTCCCCCAAGATCAGACCCTTCCCTCTCTCTGCAGATCCCAACATCCCGAATTGTTACCTTGCTCCATAGATTTGGATGTCACTGGAGTTAGAGAGCTGGAAGGGAGTGTGGCCATGGTCCAACAAAAACCTCATCTTCCCTGAAGAGATCTTTCCTATTTCCAATTGCTTGTTTAAATTTGGGATCTGGGACTGTGTCGAAGATACTCTGAGATCTACAGATACAGACCCACGAACACTGAGTTGCAGCTTTCCCACTATGGACAAAGCGGGAGGTGAGGGAGCTCTTGGGACACCACACATATATGTGACATCCTCCTGTGATCTGGTGGAAGAAGCCCCAGGATCGCTTTGTGTGATAGCTTGACACATGGCCACCTGAAAGTGTTTTCAAAGACCCATGAGAGGAGGAATGGTTTGTGAAAAGATTCTCATCCTGTGTCTTAGTGTCAGCTGAGGAAGCTCGGCTCACTGGTGAGAGTTTAAACAGGACACTTGGCAGGAGTGTTCCCTCTGGTCTACCAGCCTGTTCTCCCCTCTGTTCTCACTAAGGCTTAGGTCAGAGGTCGGGGGCGTCCATCTGGATTTAGGAGAGGGGAAGGGGAACACTGACGCTGCACCCCCCATCTCCTTCCTGATGACATCTCTGTCTCCCTCTGTGTTCAAGAGCCACATCCCAGGATTTTATGACTAGGGGACCATCTCTGCACAGAATTCCTACAGAGACAGTCACACCTGTGGCTTCACTGCTAGGCCCACTACCAGGTCTTCCATGCCAGCTGCATCCAACAGAACATAGGTCAGCTCCCTGGGTTCAATGGGAGACAGCAGCAGTCAGGTACGGGGACCCCTGCAGGAAGATGAAGCCACCCCAACCATAATGGGACCAGCCAAGGAATGAGCCTGGAATTGCTGTGCCCACTGGCATCTGAAGCATCATCACCACACTCACTTGGTCACTGGTATAAAGATGAGAATACAGTCTTTATATGATTAAGATCCCTCCGGTCATATCTGTGGATCTGTAAGCTCCGGGGAAATGCCCGCCATGTTCAGTGGGAGGCTCCGAGTGCACCATGCCTGGAACATCCTGCACAGAGGGGGGCACAGGAGGACAGTTTGCGGGGCTCACTGGCAGGAAGTAGAACAGACTGAGGCCTGAAGAACAATCTCTCACCAAGCCCATCAAAGCCCTCCTGCCTGTGTCAGACCAGAGACTCTCAGAGGTCCCCGTGCACAGGAGTCACTGGGAATCCCGTCACACGTGGACGCTGACTCAGGGGGCTGGAGTGGTGCCTGGGACTCTGCATGTCTAAAAGGCGTCTTCCCAGAAACATCTATATATGTGGTTTAATGTCACCAAATATATAAAAGTGGTAGAAAATAAGAAGAAAAGCCATTGGCAAAGAAAAACTAAAGAGAAACCTCACACAGGGAGAACTGCGGAATTTTGATTAGAGAAGGATCCCCGAGTCCACGCAGGGAGAGGAGCAGAGAAGGCAGCTGAGAAGGTGGAAAAGGCTCCACTTTCTTCAGTAAACACAACAAACAAACAGACATAAACCACAAATGAAACCAAACCTCCCTTGGTCCATTTGCCCCTCTGGCTCCTGCCCAATCTCCCCCCGGCTTCTCCTCCAGTCCCTTCTACAGTGTGGACCCTCCTCACACTCTCCCCTCCTGTCTCTGACTCACGACTGCCCTTGTCAGTCCTAAGTTCTCTCTTTCCACTTCCCTTCTGTCCTATAAGTGTCTCAAATAAATACTGAAACAGTTGTGTGAGAAAAGACATGAAAGTATAAAATACCTGTTTTAGAAATTTTCAATAACATCCTCTCTTTCCTTGAACTTGTCTGACTCCACACTTCAGATGAAGCCACAGCGAGCTGATTCCCTTTTCTGATTGCTGCAAGAACCTTCTCCTCCTCTTCCCTGGGTCTCCTCTAACTCCTCAGTGACCCCAGCCTGCTCCTTTATTTCCCAGACTCTCCCCACTCTGCTCCCTGTGTGTGATCTCCTGAGGGATCCAGTGGGGACAGAGAAACCGGCTTGAAGAGCAGCCTGGGAAGTGAGATCATGGCTGAACTGTCCTGTTCTCAGCGAACGTGCATCTTATTTCGTGTACAGTTTGTACAGGAGACACCCCTTCCACTTAATGTGGAGTGAGTTGTGCCCTATTCCCACTGGGGAGGCTCAACTAAAGGCTGAGATGTGGCAGGAGCTGCCCTGAGGAGGGGCCTGGCTCTCCCCTTGGGCAGGGAGTGGACAGTGGTCAAGGCCCTGGTGGGTACAGGAGGAGCCTCTGTCAGGACCCCCTGGCATCTGGTCACAGAGACACGGAACCTGGACCTTGACCTGGGCAGCAGGGGGCGCTGTGGGGCTGTTGCTGAGGGCTCTGTGTGCTCAGCTGGGAACCCAGACACCTGACCTTGAGCTCTGCTTAGTGCTCACTGGAGCCAGCTGCTGTGTCCTCTCTGGCCACCTGGGATCCTCAAGATAGATCCACCCCTTCCAGAAATGACGCCTAGACACTGGGGCTGCATTCAGGCCCAGGGAGGGTTGGACTGTGCAGGGGAAGAACAGCACATTTTCATGTTAGTCCCTTCTCTCTCCTCTGGTGCTGGAGGCGGGATAAGAAAGTCCTGTGCATGTCTGCCTCAGCAGAGCTCTGGGGTGTCCACACCATGGCCTGGACCCCACTCTTCCTCCTTACACTGCTCCTTCACTGCACAGGTCAGGATGGTCCTCAGGACCCTGAGCCCCCAATTTTTGAACCCATGCCCGGACTATTCTTCCCCCCTGTTCTTCCTTCAGGTCATAATGAGTGTCTGTGTTTCCAGGGTCCCTCTCCCAGCCTGTGCTGACTCAGCCACCCTCTGCATCTGTCTCCCTGGGAGCCTCGGTCCAGCTCACCTGCACCCTGAGCAGTGAGCTCAGTGACTACGGCATTGGATGGCACCAGCAGCAGCCAGGGAAGGCCCCTTGGTACTTGATGTATGTTAGCAGTGATGGGTCCAGTAACAATGGGGTCGGAATCCCTGATTGCTCTTCAGGCTCCGGCTCTGGACTTCACCACTACTTAACTATCTCCAACCTCCAGTCTGAGGACGAGGCTGATGATTACTGTGAGAGTGGTTATACACAGTGACACAGGCAGATGAGGAAGTGGGACAAAAATCTCAGCTTGCTCTGGAGGTTACTCTACGACAATTTTCAAATTAAAAAAAAAAATGTTCCATATGTACAAACTCTACTTGGGATCATCTCTGGTTTAGACTATTTCTACACTCAATTTCTCTCTAAATGTTTTTGAAATCTCAGAAAACTAAAAACAGTACCCAAAGCCGACTGATTACACTGACATGTCTGTTTATGTGTTAAACCAGTGCCTGTAGGGCTCACGTGTTTTCTGGGAAGGTGGAAAATCACCCTCTCCTAACTCACATCTCGATCAGTGCCCAGAACCCTCCCAGCAAGTGGACAGTCCTACAGCATGGACAGTGTCCTTCCAGTTGTCACAGCAGAGACCCCATTTCCTCCCAGTCCTCTGTGTTCAGGACTGCCTGAGGCTCCCTATGTACCAGGGGTCAGGCAGGGGGATGAGATTTGCTGTCTGAGGATTTGGGTCAGGAAGGAATTCCAGCCACAGAGCTATCCTGGCTCACTCATGGGTTTCTGAAGCTTTAGCTGTCACATCAAAATAGAGTGTGAGTATGGGGGGCAGCTCTGGGCCTGAGGCAACAACCTCCTTGTGGGAGGTGAGAGGAGGAAGGGGAGGCTCCTCCTCTGCTGGAAAATGCTAAGTCTGCCCCGGGGGAGTTGGGGGACATAAGTCCCATGAATGTGACTTTCCTACAGCTGATCTCAGCAAGAAACATGGTGACCCTATGGGTGTGTTTCCCTGAGCCCTGAGTCACAACTTATGTCCTCTTCTGTCTGTGTCACTGGTACTTTTCAATAGTCCAGGCAGAAACTACCCAACTTGAGCCTATGTCCCTCCTATAGAGCTCACGATGTGCCCAGGGCCAAGGCTAGTTTCTACTGTACAGAGAGTGTCACAGAGTTTGGGATGATCATGGAGATTGGTGACCAAGGGTTCCCAGAAAGAAAGCCTGAGTTTATGACTAGCCAGGACTCTTGGATATTCAAAGCTTTAGCCTGGTTCTCCTTTGTCACCATGGTCTTCTTGACTCCCCTCACCTCTAGGGATAGGGCCAGGCTGACCCTGTTAGAGTTCCTTACAACCCAATGCCACCACAAACTCCCATCCATGGGGGAGTGACACAGGGATGTATCCCTCACGTTCACCTGTAATCCATCCATCTCCTGTCCCCACCTTGTACCAATCTCTGCTCAGGTTGTGGCTTCTGCTGTCCCTGCTCCCAGAAAGCCTGAGGCTCTTACCTGGGCTCACCTTTATGGGGCCAAAGAGAATCCCACCTTCTCTCACCGGCTTCCCAGTGCAAGTGGAACCTTTGTCTTCAGAGGCTGTAAGAGTCCCCCACATGTTGGAGGGGTATGGTGAGGAAGAGAAATGCAGCTTAGGTGACCTGACAGACCCAAGACCACTCTGTCTAGCCCCCCTACATGTTGCCTGCACCTGGCCTGGGCTTTGTGAGTCATTCCCTGAGCTCTAAAGCCTTGGGGAATCTGGGTCCTCTCTATCCCCAGAGTGTGTCCCCAGGAGACTCCTGGATTCCAGGTGCACATGAGCCTTCCCTTTAAGGAGATGGCTCTGGGACTCCTCACACTACCCTTACCAATGTTAATCCCCAGGAACCCTATTCTCTCCCCTCTTTGTTTCCTTAGTTAAATAATGCTGGAATGAACTTCAGTTCTGTGTGCTTCAGTTCTCATAGCACACAGAGCTGTCACTTGGTCCAGCATCAGCCAAGAGCCACCTGGGCAGCTGCTCTCTGTTCTCTGCTCTTTCCTGCATCATGATGAGACCCTGGCCCTTGGAATTTTCTCACCATCTAGGTCTTTAATCCTCCACTGTTCATGGGGGATCAAAGGCTGAGAGGAGGAGGAGTAACCAACTAATAGGCAGACAGTGTCTGTCTGGAATTATCAGAAAGCACTTCCAGCAGTCTGTTAAGACTGAATCTCCACATCTGCCCATCAGGAATTGACTGTGACAGTGAAGTCTGACCCTGAGGGACATGTAGGCTCAGCATCTGCAAGGCCTGGCTCTGGGTTGGCCTATGGCTGGTGCAGAAGGGAAACAAGAGGGAGGCTCAGCCATGGGCGGCCCAGGCACAGCTGTCCTGTCAGGGGCTGAACTCTCTGCAGTGTGGGTTCTGGAGAGACAGCCTTAGTGGGGGATGAGGCCCCACGGTTATGCAGAAAAGCAAAGTGAAGTGAGGAGATGGAGGGCAGGGGATGGGTGTGGGGCAGATGTGGTAATGGGGATGCAGCATGTAGAAAAGATTGTGTTTTGTGATCCTTAGTGAGAAGACACATGGGGATTAGAGCTGTGACAAAGAGAAGACCTGGCAGGTCCTGAGCTCTTGAGCTGAAGAAAACCTGGGCCTGTTCTTGAGGGGTCCTGGGAAAGATCACGGAACAGCCATGGTCATTATCCTCTATGCAGGGTCATCTGTCGCACCTGCTGTCTCTCCCAGGGACTCTGGGGTGTGCAGGTCACTCCCTCCCTGTGGTCTCTGCCCCAGCACCAGCTCCCAGGGGCAGGTCACACTCAGTTCTGAGTGGGCTGCACAGCCCAGGGGAGAAGCACAGATTTGAAGAAGGGGCTGCCTGTGCTCAGGGTAGGAGTGACTGAGGAGATGTGCACATCAGGGCTCCACTAAGGGCCTTGGGGAGCAGAATAAAGGTGCTCCCCACACCCGGACTCTTCCTCCTTCCCTCTGCTCACTGAGGCTCAGGCCAGAGAGGACTCAGGGCTGCCTGAGGGCCCCTCACAGCCCAGGACCTCTGTCCCAGGCCCTGTCACCACACTCTGTGTCTGAGATGGCAGGATTGTTTACTCCATGTACCCAGGGTGGGATTAGAGGGTGCTGATTCTAAACTTTGGATGAGCTAATGTCCTTTCAGTGTCCAGTGAGGAGAGAGAAGGGTCAGAAACGAGCAGCCCCCCGGGTCTCACCTCCTCCCTTCCCTCACAGTCACACTCAGTATCTGCATTGCCCTGGGAGGTGTGCCTGGGGTGGGGCAAACATTTTTCAATCATATTCTTCTCTTTCTGCATCTGTGCCGGTGAGGGGCTGAGGCTAGAGGAGGGCACCAGAAGGAGAGGCTGGGCCTGAGGGCAGGTCCTGCCCACCTGGGAAGTAGGCTCTGCTCTGCCCAGGGAGGAGGAAGAGGAGCAGCTCCTGGTGCCCTGAAGGGAGGGGACACTTTGTTCAGACTGGCTTCCTGCGGAAGAGCTCCCAGGACTGTCCTGTAAACCACACAGGGACCAGGCCGGGAAGCCCCTGGGGAGGAGGCTGTGTGGACACCTGGGACTATGTGTGTGGGAAATTGATCCTACCAGCTCCATGCTTTAGGGAGAACACAGTACACAGAGGGGCAGGTCCGGGTCTTGGCAGCAGGGGGCGTTGTGACCTGTCCCTGAGGCCTGAGCTTTTGTCCCAGTTGGGAGCCCCACGTGGCCTGGTCTGAGCCCTCTGCCCTTTGCTCACTGGGCCGGCAGCTGTGTCCTCACAGGCCTCCGGAGCACCAAACAACAGGCCCACCTAGGCCCACCCCTACCAGGATCAGCTTTCCAGACAGTGGTCAGAGGCAGAGCCTGGGGTGAGCTGGGACATCCCAGAGGGAGGCTGGTTTACATTAAAGGTCCTTCCCGCTGCTTGGTTTCCAGATGGACTAAGAGGGGCTGGGGGCTCCAGTGCTGCTCCTTAGGATGCAGAGCTCTGTGGGGTCTCCAGCATGGGTGGCCCCTCTCCTCTCCCCTCTTGATTGTCCAGGCATCAGGCTGGGGATGAAAGGACCAGGGACCCTGACTGTGTCTCTGTTCACTGACCCACCCCTTTCCCTCTGTGTCCTAAGCTCAGGGTCCTGGGCCCAGTCTGTTAGTCTGTGCTGACTCAAACCCCTGCAGCCACTGAGCCTGGGGGAAGGTGGCTTCCATGTCCTCCTGGAAGCAGCAGTGATGCTGGGTGAGACTTTTTCTATGGGACCAGAGCTCCCAGGCTGTGCTGACTTGAAAGGCTGTTTTCAACAACCTCCTGTTCTGAGGGAACTGGCTGTGCTCTGACTGCCCATCTGGAGTAATGTCAGGGGGGTTCAGTGACCATCCAAGCCTTCACCCCAATCAGCCAACAAGGCTGATCAGGGCAGTGCTCGTGGGAGCTTTTTATACCCCAATCCCTCTGCCTTATTGTGGGGGGCTCTGTGTGGAGCTGAGATTCAACCCCATTTCCAGCAATGTGATGAATAAATAGGGACACCGCAGATTGGTCACCCCTACAGGACGCCCACATTGACTTTGACTGTGGGGACCTTGGAAGCCAGTGAGGAGCTGAGCACTGAGTCCCACCTGGTGATGAGAGCACTGGACAGGGGAACAGAGTCAGGGTCTCTGTCACTCAGCCGACCCCTCCTCTCCCTGATTTCACTGAGACACAACAGAGTCCTGGGGGTAGCTAATCTCACATCCCCTCATGAAGGGGTCAACATCTGTGCAAATCACTGCTCCCCTTTCCCCAGGAAGGTGTCAGCAGCCCTGGGAGAAAGAAATGCTACTGGGCTCCCACCCAGTCACCAGGATCCCTCCTAGGGATGGAGCTGTCCTGTCCCTCTGAGGCCCCAGCCAGAGGACACGGTACTACTGCTCACTACACCACAGAGGTGTTCAGTGAGTGACCCAGATGGGGATCAAGACACGAGCCTGCTCTTAACTGAGCCTGGGTGCAGATATGATCATAACATACCTGGATTACAGGACCAGATGCCTGAACTCTCAGGACAGCCCAAATTGTGACCATCCAAAGAAAAAAAAAGGTGAGGGGACATGTCTGAACTGAATCCTATGTGTGTTTGAGGCTTAGAGTTGAGGAAATGATGGATGATTTGTGAAGAACTGGTCCAGAAAGCACGGAATCTGGTGTGCTGTAATTCCAACCTGCCTCAGAGTGAGGGGTTGGAGTCAATGTCCATGATAATGGTCTTTGCTGGCCATGTACAAAGGGAAGGGGACTTACTTTAAAATATCATTAACTTTACATTTTGTTGCATTTTGAAGCAATACAAGTTCATTGCACAAAAGTATTAAAAAATAAGTTTTTGAGAAGTGTTCTTCTTAAATAATACACGTAAATCTTATTTCAGAATTTGAGTGTATTTCTTTCACATTTCTTTTCATATTTCCAACTCCTCTAATCAAATCACATCAAAAACATAGTTAACCTTCTTTCACTTTTATATTCAGTCAAGATTCACATAAATAATTTTCTGTTTTTTAAAAAGCATATTATTGACTCTTTTATATTGTCTTATTCTAACTGATAATAATGTATTATAGTGTTTCTCTAACTGTATGTTTTCAAGGACCAATAATGAAGTGGTGATATTGTTAGTATTATTATTATTGAGACTCACTATTATTAACTTATTATTACTAGCACACTTCTGGTTATTTCTGTGCATTTTGTGTAGTGAGGGGGTGATTTTTGCTATTTTCTTTTCATTCTTACAACTTTTTTTATTTTTTATTTTTTTCCTTTTTTTATTTTCACTAAATCATAGCTATGTACATTAATATGATCATGGGGCACCATACACTTGGTTCATAGATTGTTTGACTAATGTAGGACCTTCACATGAAAGATTTTTGCCATTTTTTTCATTAAATCATAACTGTATACATTGATATGATCATGGGGCATCATACACTCACTTCATAGACCATTTGACACATTTTTATCACAGTGGTTAACATAGCCTTTCCGGCGTTATCTCAGTTACTGTGCCAAAACCTTTACATTCTACATTTACCAAGTTTTGCATATACCCCTGTAAGATGCACCACAGGTGTGATCCCACCGATGCCCCTCCCTCTACCCACCCCTATTCCCCCTATTGTTAAGTTGTAACTGGGTTATAGCTTTCATGTGCCAAATTAGTTTCATAGTAGGGGTGTGTACATTGGGTACTTTTTCTTCCATTCTTGAGATACTTTACTAAGAAGAATATGTTCCAGCTCCATCCATGTAAACATGAAAGAGGTAAAGTCTCCATCTTTCTTTAAGGCTGCATAGTATTCCATGGTATACATATACCACAATTTATTAATCCATTCATGGATCGATGGGCACTTGGGCTTTTTACATGACTTAGCTATTATGAATTGGGCTGCAATAAACATTCTGGTACAAATATCTTTGTTATGTTGTGATTTTTGGTCTTCTGGGTATATGCCCAGCAGAGGAATTACAGGATTGAATGGCAGATCTATTTTTAGATCTCTGAGTGTTCTCCATATATCTTTCCAAAAGGAATGTATTAATTTGCATTCCCACCAGCAGTGCAGAAGTGTTCCCTTTTCTCCGCATCCACGCCAACATCTCTAGTCTTGAGATTTTGTGATATAGGCTAGTCTTACTGGAGTTAGATGGTATCTCAAAGTAGTTTTGATTTGCATTTCTCTGATGATTAAAGATGATGAGCATTTTTTCATATGTCTGAAGGCCGTGTGCCTGACTTCTTCAGAGAAGTTTCTCTTCAAATCCCTTGCCCAGCCTGCGATGGGATCCCTTGTTTTTTTCTTGCTGATGCATTTGAGTTCTCTGTGGATTCTGGTTATTAAACCTTTGTCAGAGATATACCCTGCAAATATCTTCTCCCATTCTGAGGGCTGTCTGCTTGCTCTGCTTACTGTGTTCTTAGCTGTGCAGAAGCTTTTTAGTTTGATCAAGTCCCAGTAGTGTATTTTTGAAGCTGCTTCAATTGCCCAGGGGGTTCTCCTCATGACATACTCACCCAGACCAATTTCTTCAAGGGTTTTCCCTGCATTCTCCTCTAGTATTTTTATAGTTTCATGTTTTAAGTTTAAATCTTTAATCCAATGAGAGTCTATCTTAGTTAATGGTGAAAGGTGTGGGTCCAATTTCACTCTTCTGCAGGTTGCCAGCCAGTTCACACAGCACCATTTGTTAAATAGGGAATCTTTTCCCCACTGAATGTTTTTAATTGGCTTGTCAAAAATCAAATAGCGGTAAGTAGCTGGATTCATCTCTTGGTTCTCTATTCTGTTCCAGATATCTACTTCTCTGTTTTTGTGCCAATACCATGCTGTTTTGATCACTATTGATTTGTAGTAAAGTCTGAGGTCTGGTAGTGTGATTCCTCCTGTTTTGTTTTTATTTCTGAGTAATGTCTTGGCTATTCGAGGTTTTTTCTGATTCCATATAAAACGAAGTAATGTTTTTCAAGATCTTTAAAATATGACAGTAGAGCTTTAATAGGGAGTGCGTTGAAATTATATATTGCTTTGGGTAGTATGGACATTTTGATAATGTTGATTCTTCCCAGCCATGAGCATGGTATGTTTTTCCATTTGTTAACATTTTCAGCTATTTCTTTTCTTAGAGTTTCATAGTTCTCTTTATAGAGATCTTTCACGTCTTTTGTTAGGTAAATTCCCAAATATTTCATCTTCTTTGGCACTACTGTGAATGGGATAGAGTCCTTAACTGCTTTTTCAACTTGACTGTTGTTGGTGTATATAAAGGCTACCAATTTATGGATGTTGATTTTGTAACCTGAGATGCTGCTGTATTCCTTGATCACTTCTAGGAGTTTTGTAGTAGAGTCCCTAGTGTTTTCCAGATACACAATCATATCATCTGCAAAGAGCGAAAGTTTGATCTCTTCTGACCCTATATGGATACCCTTGATCGCCTTTTCTTCCCTAATTGCGGTCGCTAAAACTTCCATTACAATGTTGAAAAGCAATGGAGACAATGGGCAGCCTTGTCTGGTTCCTGATCTGAGTGGAAATGACTCCAATTTAACTCCGTTCAATATGATATTGGCTGTGGGTTTGCTGTAGATGGCCTCTATCAGTTTAAGGAAAGTCCCTTCTAGACCAATTTTCTTGAGTGTTCTGATCATGAAGGGATGCTGGATATTATCAAAAGCTTTTTCTGCATCAATTGAGAGAATCATATGGTCTTTGTTTTTTAATTTGTTTATGTGCTGAATTAGATTTATAGATTTACGTATATTGAACCAGCCTTGACACCCTGGGATGAAACCAACTTGGTCATGATGTATAATTTGTTTGATGTGTTGCTGGATTCTGTTTGTTAGGATCTTGTTCAATATTTTTGCATCTATATTCATTAGTGATATTGGTCTATAATTTTCTTTTCTTGTTGGGTCTTTTCCTGGTTTGGGGATCAGGGTTTTGTTTGCTTCATAGAACGTGTTGGGTAGTCTTCCTTCTTTTTCTACATTTTGGAACAGGTTGAGTAATATAGGTACTAATTCCTCTTTAAAGGTTTGGTAGAATTCTGACGTGAAACCATCTGGTCCTGGGCTTTTCTTTTTAGGGAGGTTTTGTATAGTTGATGCTATTTCTGAACTTGATATGGATCTGTTCAACATTTCCACTTGATTCTGGTTAAGTCTTGGAAGGTGGCGTGCTTCCAAGTATAGGTCTATTTCCTTCAGATTTTCATATTTCTGACAATAAAGTTTCTTGTAATATTCATTAAGGATTTTTTGGATTTCTGATGAGTCTGTTGTTATTTCGTCTTTGTTGTTTCTGATTAATGAGATTAGAGATTTTACTTTTTTTCCTGATTATGTTGGCCAGAGGTTTATGTATTTTATTGACCTTTTCAAAAAACCAACTTTTTGATTTATTGATCTGCTGCATTATTCTTTTGTTTTCAATTTCATTTAATTCTGCTCTAATTTTGGTCATTTCTTTTCTTCTACTTGGTTTGGGGTTGGAATGTTCTTCCTTTTCCAGTTGCTTGAGATGTCCCATTAAGTTGTTAACTTCCTCTCTTTCCGTTCTCTTGAGGAAGGCTTGCAGTGCTATAAATTTCCCTCTTAGAACTGCCTTTGCGGTGTCCCAGAGGTTCTGATAGTTTGTGTCTTCATTGTCGTTTTGTTCCAAAAGATTGGCGATTTCTTTCTTAATCTCATCTCTGATCCAGCTATCATTCAGCATAAGGTTATTTAACTTCCATGTTTTTGTATGAGTATGCAGATTCCTGTTGTTACTCAATTCAAGTTTTATTCCATGATGGTCCGAGAAGATGCATGGAATAATTTCTATTCCTTTAAATTTACTGAGGTTAGACTTGTGACCTAAAATGTGGTCAATTTTGGAGTAAGTTCCGTGGGCTGATGAGAAGTATGTGTATTCAGTTTTGTAGGGATGAAATGTTCTGTAGATGTCTGCTAAATCTAAATATTGGATGGTTAGGTTTAAATCTAAGATTTCTTTGCTCAGCTTCTTTTGGGAGGATCGATCCATCACTGCCAAGGGAGTGTTGAAATCTCCGACGATTATGGAGCTGGAGGAAATCAAGTTACTCATGTCTGTTAGAGTTTCTCTTATAAATTGAGGTGCATTCTGGTTGGGTGCATAGATATTAATAATTGAGATCTCATCATATTGAGTATTACCCTTAACAAATATGAAGTGACCATTCTTGTCCTTCCTTACTTTTGATGGTTTAAAGCCTACTGTATCTGCAAATAAAATTGCAACACCTGCTTTTTTCTGATTACCATTTGCCTGAAATATGGATGACCATCCTTTCACCCTGAGTCTGTATTTGTCTTTTAAGTTGAGATGTGACTCTTGTATGCAACAAATATCTGGCTTGAATTTTTGTATCCAGTCAGCTAACCTATGCCTCTTTAGAGGACAGTTGAAGCCATTCACATTGATGGAGAGTATTGATAAGTCTGGTGGAATTTTGGGTATCGAGTTTTTCAAAGGTCCAGTGGACATTTTTAATCCTTTCGCCAGTGTGGAAGTTGGAGTTTGATCCGAAGTTTCTGAGTGAGTTTACTTTTGTGGTGTAGGATTGGATTGGTCATTGTGGAGGATAGTTCTGAGAACATCCTGAAGAGCTGGTTTACTTATGGCAAATTTTTTCAACATATGAATGTCATTGAAGTATTTAATTTCTCCATCATAGATGAAACTCAGTTTAGCTGGATACAAGATCCTGGGTTGAAAGTTTTTTTGCTTTAGGAGATTAAAAGTTGATGACCAGCCTCTTCTGGCTTGAAAAGTTTCAGCAGAGAGATCTGCAGTTATTCTAATATTCTTACCTTTGTACGTTATAGTTTTCTTTCGCCGGGCTGCTTTGAGAATCTTCTCTTTCATGTTAACTTTAGTGAAGCTAATTATGATATGTCTGGGGGATGACTTATTGGGGTTGAATCGTGCTGGGGTTCTGAAGCTGTCTGCTATCTGAATTTCAGATTCTCTAGGCATGTCTGGAAAATTTTCTTTCATAATTTCATGCAGAAGAGCCTCTGTGCCCTCGGAGGCCACTTCATCGTTCTCGGAAATTCCTATAATTCTTATGTTGCTTTTTTTCGAATTATCTGAGAGCTCTCTGAGTGACTGATCCGTTTTTGCTCTCCATTTCTCTTCCTCTTTGGGAGATTGGGAGCGTTCCAAGACTTTATCTTCAATGTCAGAAATCCTTTCTTCTGCTTGCTCCATTCTGTTACTGAGGGATTCTACTGTATTTTTCATATCTTTGAGGGCTGTAAATTCTTGCTTCAGTGTGTCTTAGTCTTTGGTGGTTTTGTCTTTAAATTCATTAAATTCTTGAGACAATTTTTGAATTTCTCCTCGAATTCCTAATTCCATTTTATTAATCTTGTCTGCAATCCAAATTCTGAATTCGATTTCTGACATCTCAGCCAGTTGTTTATGAATGGGATCTTCAATCACATCTGCCGTATCTTTTCTTGCGGGGGTTGATCTATTCTGGTTATTCATGTTACCAGAGTTTTTCCACTGATTCCGCCCCATGGTTATTTTACTCCCTTTGGTTTTTCCCCTGGGGTTTTATCGAGGGCCCGTACAGTGTTGTGGCCTGAGAAACTGGGGCCCTGTCTGGTGTGGTGGAGCAAAGTGGTTCTGTCTTGTTTTCAGCTGGTTTCTGTTCGATCCTATTGCAACTTCTACTCTGGCTTGAAGTCTCAGCTGTGTGGAAAAATCAGCAATTAAGTCACCCCGCCTGCCCACCTCTGGCCCCAGTTGGAAAAGGAGAATCAAACCTTCCTATAATCGC
Organism: Nycticebus coucang; assembly: GCF_027406575.1. Taxonomy (NCBI): domain Eukaryota; kingdom Metazoa; phylum Chordata; class Mammalia; order Primates; family Lorisidae; genus Nycticebus; species Nycticebus coucang. The sequence continues at coordinate 35,356,965 of NC_069805.1, read as the reverse complement.
GCACCCAGGGCACCGCCTGAAAAGTCCTCAGTCTATTAGCCCAGTTCAAAAGGTCCAAATCAACTGTGTCAATCGGCACCTGTCTCGGGTGGGAGAGTTCAAGAGGTCTCTGGGAACTGGATCACAGGGGCCTGGTGACTCCTCTGACACGGCTCACCCCAGTGAAGCGTGGAGTCAGGAGGAGCCACCCAGCAAACAGAGCAGTCTGGGAAGGTTGATGTCTCCTTCCCCACTTTGCCCCTCCGTCGGACTGAGTCACTGGTATCTCTGCAGATGGCTAACCCAGTTGCCTGCAGTGAACAGACACTCCAGGGGTTTGCACCTGCCTGAATCTCAAGGAAGTCTGCCAGGCCCCCGCAGACTGCCGCTATCTAGCAGGAGAAGATGGGGCCTGACATCTTTGAGTGTTTGATGCAGGTGATGGGAAGGAGGTGTTCACTCAGTCTTAGCCCCGTCCCTGATGGATACTGCTAACAGAACAGAACAGAACAGACAACTTTGTGGGGTTCTGTCTCTGTTCCTGTCATCGCCTACAGAAGACGGGCTGTTTTGAGTTCAAACGTCTTTGCTGCTGGAGATTTGCGTCCGAACACCTCTCTGGGTCGGCCCCGCCCTAGAAGCTTCCCGGGTTTGTGAGCCGTGTCAGGAAATCCCCCGCTCACGGGTGGCCTCCTCTGGTTGCCCAGGGAGACAGGGTTGTGGCCTCAGAATATTCAGAAGTGAGCGTTCTGCCGTTAAAGAAAAAACGGCTGTTGATCTACCTCCAGGGAACTGCTGCTCTGGTGTGGGCACTCAGGCGACCCTTTTCTCCTCTGTCCCGCGCCCCAGAGTCAGCACTGAGCGTCCGCAGTTTGTGCTGGGTCCACACCCCTCCAGAGATCCCCCAAGAATCAGAACTCTTGGGGGATGGGCCCCCAGACCCCGATTGGGAGTGGTTGGGGGGGAAGCTAGAGTTTCATTCAGTTTTACGCAATACTACGGCCTGGGGAGGGCTCCTGCACTGCACCACAGGGGAGTGCCGCCAAGGCTTGATTTCCCCTCAGCAGAGTGCCCTCTCCTCGCTCACATGTCCCAGAGTCAGCGCTGACCTGACGTAGCTCAGGCACTGTGCACTCCCCTCGAGAAATCACTCAAGGATCCGAACTCCTGGGGGATAGGCCCTCAGACCCCAAGTGAGAGTAGGGGTTCTCAGCTCTCAGCGGGGAGGCTAGAGTCTTATTCAGTCTTGTGCCCCGTAATGTTGCCCGGGGAGGGTTGCTGCACTGCACCGCAGGGAAGTGCTGCGAGGCGTGACTCCCCCTCAGCCTGGTGCCCTCTCCTCACTCGCGCACCTCAGAGTCAATGCTGACCAGTCGCAACTCGGGGACTGTCCACTCCCCTTGAGAAATCACCCAAGGATCCGAACTCCTGGGGTACAGGCCTCCAGACCTCAGTGGGCGGGAGGGGAGCACTGGGAGGGTTGCCGGTGAATTATTCCCAAAGTTTTATTCAGTTTTATGCCTGGCAGGAGAACTCCACGACACCCCAGTAGGGGAGTTAGGTCCAGTTTTTAGAAGGTCTCTCCCTGGAGTGTAGTGGGAGGGCCTTTAATTTCTGCCCGCTTGTTTAATTGTGGGGCTCTTGAGCCAGTCTCATGGGGGAGGGGGACTCCCGTCCGCTTGGTGGTGGATTTTGTACCTTTTGTTTGCGTCCTTGTGATCACAACTTGCCTCAGCGGTGTTGATGTGCGTTCTTCAACCTTCTCTCTTGGTGTGGCTCAAGTCCACCAGGATACTTACTAAATTCCTGTCCCTTAACTCTGTTTCTGGACGGGAGCCTTTGTTGAAAGCTGGCTTCAGTCCACCATCTTGTCTCCCCCCCAAAATTTGACTTTTTATTATGATACATGTTCATTATAGTATAATACACATTCTTGGAAAGGCAGAATTGTTTTATTATTTCTTTTTGTGTGTGTGACCTAAGAACCTTTCTTTTCTCTCCCACCTCTCCATCCAAGGCCAGAAAGAAATTCTGTTACGTTTTCCTAAGCTTTATAATTTTAGCTTTTATGTTTAGGTCGATGAATCATCTTGGATTATTTTCTTATGTATAGGCTGAAGGATAAGATCCTAGATTCATTTTATCCACATGGATATCTAGTTATTGCAACAGCAATTATTGAAAAGAGTCTTCCTAAGAATTTGCTCTGGTGTCCTTGTCAAAAAACTACCATAAAAGTGGGTATCTAAGACCGCGTTCTCTATTCTGCACCAGTGGTTAATTTTTATGCTAGAATCACACTGTCATGATTCCTGTAGATTTATCGTGGTCTTGAGTCAAGGTATCTTTCAATTTTGTGATTCTTTTTTAAGGTTGCATTTGGTATTCTAGATCCTTTGCATTTCTACATAAAATTTAGAAGCAGTTTGTCTACCCAAAAACAAAACCCCAAACCCCAGTGGGATTATGATTAGAGTTACATTGAAAGTGCAGTTTTGGAAAGAATTCAGGGGTCCTCAAACTTTTTAAACTGGGAGCCAGTTCACTGCCCCTCAGACCGTTGGAGGGCCGGACAATAAAAAAAAAAAAAAAAAAAAAAACTATGAACAAATTCCTATGCACACTGCACATATCTTATTTTGAAGTAAAAAAACAAAACAGGAACAATCACGCCGCCTCATGTGCCCCGCAGGCTGTAGTTTGAGGACCCTTGATGAAATACTGAATCTTATAACCTGCTATGGTTTGAATGCCTCCCCCCAAAAAGTGTTCCCCAAAATGTGTTGGAAACTTAATCCACAATGCAACAGTGTTGGGACCTCACGAGAGTGATGAGACCGTGCGGGCTCTGCCATCACGGCTAGATTCGTGCTGTTATTGTGGGAGTGGGTTTGTTATTGGAGGAGTGAGTTCATTCTTCGCCCCCTCGCTTCTTGCCTTCCACACGGGGTGATGTAGCAGGAACACCCTTGCTGATGCCAGTACCTTGATAGTGGCCTTCCGGCTTCTACAGCAATGAGAAATCAATTTCTTCATAAGTTACCCAGTGTCTTGTATTCTTTATAACAGGACAAAATGAACTGAGGCATAATCCATGAACAAGGTGTAGCATGAAGCTCTTCATTTCTTAATTTCTCTCAGCAGAGTCTTGTAATTGTCACTGTAGAGGTCTTGCACATCGTTAGTTAAATGTATTACTGAGTGTTGTATGTTTTTTGAAGGTATTATAAATGGGCTTTATGTGCTTCTAGTTTTCAATTATTTGCTGTTAGTATTATAAAAATGCATTTGGTTATTGTATATTAACTGGCATCCTAAACCTTGCTAATTTACATGTTTAATTAGTTATTTTATAGATTTCTTAGAATTTTCTACGTACATGATCGTTTTATCTGAAAATAGAAACAATTTTGCTTCCTTATTTCTGATCTCTAAATTACTTCAGCTGAGCATGGTCGCTCACGCTTCTAATCCCAGCACTCTGGGAGGCTGAGGCAGGTGGATCCCTTCATCTTGGGAGTTTCAGACCAGCCTGAGCCAGAGCAAGACCCTGTCTCTACTAAAAACAGAAAAACTACTCAGGCAACATGGGGAGGCGGTGTGCTTCTAGTTCAAACTACTTAGGAGGCGTGAGCCCAGAAGTTTGAGGTTGCTGTGAGCTGTGACACCACAGCACTATAGCCTGAGCAACAGAGTGAGACTCTTGTCTCCAAATAAATAAATAAATTTCAATTACTTTATTTCTTTTTTTCTTTCCTTATTGTGATGGTAAAGACTTTCAGTGTAAATACTGAACAGAAGTGGTGAAAGTGGGCATCCTTGCCTAATAAGGAAGTCTTATTTCTCTAACCTTAGGGGAGAAGTGTTCAGTATTTCTCCATCAAATATGTTAGGTGTAGGCTTTTTGTGGATGTCCATTATCAGAGTGAGGGAATGCCCTTTTATTTGTAGTTTGCTGAGAGTTTTTAATCAGAAATGAGTGTTGACATTTGCTAAATATTTTTTCTACATACATTGAAACGGCAATACAATTTTTCTCCTATTAATATGGTGAATTAAATTGAATTTCTGTGATAAACACTATCTGTGTATGTAGGTTGTAAGTTAGTAATCTAGATCCGTGTCTGTGTGTCTTTGTGTGTGTACCACTGAGTTTTTATTTTATTTTATTTTTATTTTTATTTTTTTTGAGACAGAGCCTGAAGCTGTCACCCTGGGTAGAGTGCTGTGGTATCACAGGTCACAGCAACCTCTAACTCCTGGGTTCAAGCGAGTCTCCTGCCTCAGCCTCCCAAGTAGCTGGGACTACAGGCGCCCACCACAATGCCCGGCTGTTTTTTGGTTGCAGCCGTCATTGTTGTTTGGCAGCCCGGGCTGGATTTGAACCCGCCAGCTCAGGTGTATGTGGCTGGCGCCTTAGCCACTTGAGCCACAGGTGCCAAGCCATCACTGAGTTTTTAAATCTCTATTCCTTTTACCAGATTTGGTAAATTTCTGGCCATTACTTTTTCAAATATTTTTCTCTGCCCCTTTTCTCTCCATTCCCTTCTTTTTTTTAAAAATTTTAAAAATTAAATCATAACTTTGTACATCGATGCATTTATGGAGTTCAGGGTACTGCTTCGATATACAATGTGAAATACTTACATTGAACTAAGTAACATCCATCACAATTATACTCATTTCTTAATAGTTTTGAAATGTACCACATTGCATCATGTGCATTAGGTGAGGTCACCCCAAAAACCCTCCTTCCTCCCATATCCCCTGTCCCCTCCCCTCTCTCTCCTCTTCCCTTCTACTTTCTGGACTATAGTTAGTTATGTTTTGCCATTCATATGAGTGTGTAGGTGATTATATATTGATTTCATAGTAGTATTAAGTACTTTGCATACTTTTTTCCCCATGCTTGACATACTTTACTAAGAAGAATATGTTCCAGCTTCATCTAGGTAAACGTAAAAGATATGAAGTCTCCATCTTGTTCATGGCTGCATAGTATTCTGTGGTGTACATATACCACAATTTGTTAATCCATTCATGGGTCAATGGGCACTTGGGCTGTTTCCATGTCTTGGCTATTATGAATTGAGCTGCAATAAACACTCTGGTGCAAATGTCTTCGTTATAAAATGATTTTTGATCATCTGGGTATATACCTAGTAGAGGAATTGCAGGATTGAACGGTAGGTCTACTTTTAATTCCTTGAGTGTTGTCTAAACTTCTTTACAAAAAGGTCGTATTAGCTTGCATGCCCACCAGCAGTGTAGAAATGTTCCCTTCTCTCCGCATCCATGCCAACATCTGTAGTTTGGGGATGTTGTGATGTGGGCTAATCTTACTGGATTTAGATGATATCTCAAAGTGGTTTTGATTTGCATTTCTCTGATAATTAAGGATGATGAGCATTTTTTCCTGTGTTTGTAGGCCATGAGCCTGTCTTCATCAGAGAAGTTTCTGTTCAAGTCTCTTGCCTACATAGAAATGGGGTTATTTATTCTTTTCTTACTGATAAGTTTGAGTTCTCTGTAGATTCTAGTTAACAGACAGACCTTTGTCAGAAGCATAACCTGCAAAAATCTTCTCCCATTCTGAAGGTTGTCTGTTTGCTTTGCTTACTGTGCTATTGGCTGTGCAAAAGCTTTTTAGTTTGATCAGATCCCAGTAATGTATTTGTGGTGTTGCTTCAATTACCCAGGGGGTGGGGGGTTGTTGTCCTCATAAGATATTCTCCCAGGCCAATTTCTTCAAGTGTTTCCCCTGCATTGCCTTCTAGTATTTTTATAGTTTCATGTCTTAAGTTTAAATATTTTATCCAGTGAGAATCAATTTTTGTTAATGGTGAAAGGTGTGGGTCCAGTTTCAGTCTTCTACAGGTCAGCAGCCAGTTCACCCAGCACCATTTGTTAAATAGCGAGTCTCTCCCCCATTGAATATTTTTGATAGGCTTGTCGGAGATCAAATGGTGATAAGTAGCTGGGTTCATCTCTTGGTTCTCTATTCTGTTCCATAAATCTACTGGTCTGTTTTTGTGCCAGTACCATGCTGTTTTGATCACTATAAATTTATAGTATAGCCTGAAGTCTGATAATGTGATACCTCCTGATTTGTTCTTACTTAAGAGTAATGTATTTGCTATTTGAGGATTTTTCTGATTTCATATAAAATGAAGTACTATTTTTTCAAGTTCTTTAAAGTATGACAATGGTGCTTTAATAGGGATTGGATTCAATCTGTAGATTGCTTTGGGTAGTATGGACATTTTAACAATGTTGATTCTTCCCAGCCATGAGCATGGTATGTTTTTCCATTTGTTAACATCTTCAGCTGTTTCTTTTCTCAGAGTTTCATAGTTCTCCTTATAGAGATCTTTTGTTAGGTAAATTCCCAGCTATTTCATCTTCTTTGGCACTATTGTAAAGGAATAGAGTCCTTGACTATATTTTCAGCTTGACTATTGTTGGCATATATAAAAGCTATTGTTTTGTAAGTATTGATTTTGTATCCTGAGACGCTGCTATATTCCTTGATCACTTCTAAGAGTTTTGAGCTGAGTCCCTGGGATTTTCCAGGTATAGGATCATGTCATCAGTGAAGATTGGGAGTTTGATCTCCTCTGACCCTATCTGGATACCCTTGATTGCCTTCTCTTGCCTGATTGTGATGGCTAAGACTTCCATTATTATGTTGAATAGCAGTGGAGACAGTGGGCATCCTTGCCTTGTTCCTGATCTGAGTGGAAATGTTTTCAATTTTACACCATTCAATATGATATTGGCTTTGGGTTTGCCGTAGATGGCCTCTCTTAGTTTAAGAAATGTAACTTCTATGCCCATTTTCTTAAGAACTCTGATCATGAAAGGGTGCTGGATATTATCAAAGGCTTTTTCTGCATCAATTGAGAGAATCATGGTCTTTGTTTTTTATTTTATTGACGTGATGTATTATATTTATAGATTTGCGTATGTTGAACCAACCCTGTAACCCTGGAATAAAACCAACTTGATCATGGTGTACAATTTTTTTTAATGTGTTGTTGAATTGTGTTTGCTAAGATCTTATTGAATATTTTTGCATCGATATTCATTAATGATATTGGTCTATAATTTTCTTTCTTTGTTGGATCCTTTCCTGGTTTAGGGATCAGGGTGATATTTGCTTCATACTTTGTTGGGAAGTATTCCTTCTTTTTCTATGCTTTGGAAAACGTTTTATAATATAGGTACTAGTTCCTCTTGAAAGGTTTGATAGAATTCGGATGTGAAGCCATCTGGTCCCGGACTTTTCTTTTTAGGGAGATTTTGTATTGTTGATGCTATTTTAGTGGTTGATATAGGTCTATTCAGCATTTCTAATTCTTTCTGGTTAAGTCTAGGAAGGTGGCGTGCTTCCAGGTATTGCTCCATTTCCTTCAGATTTTCATATTTCTGAGAATAGAGATTTTGTAGTAATCATTGAGGATTTTTTGAATTTCTGAAGTGTCTGTTGTTATTTCTCCTTTATCATTTCTGATAGACTATAGTAGAGATTTTACTTTTCTATTTCTGGTTAGGTTGGCTAAAGTTTTATCAATTTTGTTAATCTTTTCAAAAAACCAACTTTTTATTTCATTGAGCTTCTGAATGATTCTTTTGTTTTCAATTTCATTTAATTCTGCCCCAATTTTGGTTATTTCTTTTCTTCTGCTGGGTTTGGGGTTGCAGTGTTCTTCCTTTTCCAGTTGCTTGAGATGATCCATTAAGTTTTTGGCTTTCTCTCTTTCTGTTTTCTTAATGAAGGCGTCCAACGCTATACATTTCCTTCTTAGGACTGCCTTTGCAGTATCCCACAGTATCCCCAATTATTTTCATAATTTGTGTCTTCGTTATCATTTTGTTCCAAAAATGTGGTGATTTCCTTCTTATCTTGTGTTTGACCCAGCTATCATTCAGCCTAAGATTATTTAGTTTCCACAACTTTGAGTATGAAGATTCCTGTTGCTGTTGAGTTCAACTTTTATTCCATGGTAGTCTGAGAAGATACAAGGAATAATTTCTACACTTTTAAATTTGCTGAGGTTAAAATAAATAAATAAAATAAATAAATAAGTAAAGACTTGTGTCCTAGGATATGATCTATTTTGGAGGATGACCCATGGGCTGATGAGAAGAATGTATATTCAGTTTTATTAGGGTGAAATGTTCTTTCTATAGAGGTCTGTAAAGTCCATTTGTTCTAGGGTCAGGTTTAAGTCTAATATTTCCTTGTTTAGTTTCTTTGTGGAGGATCTATCCAAAAGTGTCAAGGGGGTGTTAAAATCTCCAGATATTATAGTTGAGGAAGATACCAAGTGGTTTATCTCCATTAGGATCTGCTTTATGAACTGAGGAGCATTCTGGTAGGGTGCATAAATGTTAATTATCAAAATCTCTTAATGGTGGGTGTTTCCCTTGACAAATATGTAGTGACCTTCCTTATCTTTCTTTATCTTTTTCGGTTTAAAGGCAATTGTGTCTGCTACTAAAATTGCAACTCTTGTTTTTTTCTGGTTTCCATTTGTCTGTATTATACAAGTCCATCCCTTCACCCTGAGTCTATTTTTATACTTTAAGGTAAGATGAGATTCTTGTATGCAGCAGATTTCTGGTCTGAGTTCATGTATCCAGTCTGCCAGTCTATGCCTCTTTACAGGACAATTCAAACCATTCACATTAATTGAGAGAATTGATAAGCCTGGTTGTGTTTTGGGTGTCATGGTTTTCGGATATCCAGTAGATGTTTTTAATCCTTTCACCACTGTGGAAGTTGGGTTTTGTTCAAAAATTTCTGGGTGAATTCACTTTGGAGGGAGAGCATTGCGCTGGTCATTGTGGAGGATGCATCTGAGAATATCCTGGAGAGCTGGTTTAGTTAAGACAAATTTCTTCATCATATGTATGTCATTAAAGTATTTGATTTCTCCATCACAAATGAAACTCAGTTTAGCTGGATACAGAATCCTGGGCTAGAAGTTGTTTTGTTTTAGGAGACTGAAGGTGGATGACCATCCTCTTCTGGCTTGAAACATTTCAGCTGAAAGATCTGCAGCCATTCTGCTACTTCTCCCTTTGTAGGTAATGCTTTTCTTATGTCTTGATGCTTGCAGAATTTTCTCCTTTGTCTTAACTTTGGCAAAGTTAATCACAATGTGTCTGGGAGATGCTTTATTTGGATTGAGTCTTGCTGGGGTTCTGAAACTGTCTGCTATCTGAAGTTCTGTATCTCTTGAAATGCTTGGGAAATTATCCAAAATCTCTCGGAGTAGAGTATCTGTACCTTTAGGACCATCCTCTTCTCCTTTGGGAATTCCTAATTCTTATGTTTGATCTTCCCACAACCTTACAAAGGCCCCTTTCAGAGTTTTGGCCAGAGACTCTGAGGACCTCCTTAGTGAGATAGTGCAAGCTATCTCTGTTTTGATATTGGCCAACCTGTACCCTATCCTAAGAAACCACAGTATTCGGTTTAAATCTCAACTGTGAAGAGATACAAACATCTGTGGTGCCCAACCCCTGCCCTTCAGTTCTTTTCCACTTCAGAACTTGGAAGGTCAACCTCAGAATGTCCCCAAGTGGACAGCCCTAGACACGAGTTCCAATGAAATTGTCTCAGGCAGTGTAAACCCTGCCCAACAGAGAGGGATTCAAGGGTCTCCAACAGCACAATTGGAGCCAGGGATCCACACTCCCGCCTGCCAGACTTAGTCCACACTGTTGTCTGCTTCTCTGCTCACAGGAGCCAGGGGCCAAGCCCCCACCCATTGGTCTAAGTCCACCTCCAGCTAGCCACTGCTTGCCAGACCAGTTGGCAAGGGGACCAGGCCCCCACCTGCCAGTCTCAGTCCACTGCCTGGCAAGCCTCTGTTCGCAGGCTCTGTTGGAGTCAGGACACCGGGCCTGCCCTCCCATCTCAGTCCACACACAGCTAGCCTGTGCTTGCCAGATCAGTTGGAGTCAGGGGACCACAGCCCCCCCTGCCAGTCTCAGTCCATTGCCAGGCAAGCCTCTATTTGTAGGCTCTGTTAGAGTCAGGGCACCGCACTCCACCCACAGGTCTCAGTCCCTACCTGGTAAGCCTCTGTTCACCAGCCCTGCTGGACACAGTGGACCACACCCTAGCCCTCAGGTCTTGGTTCACACCCAGTAAGCCACTGCTTGAGTGTTCTGTTGGAATCAGGGGACTACACCCTTGCTGTCAGGTCATAGTCCACGCCTATCAAGCCTCTGGTCGCAGGCCCAGCAGGGGCTGGGGACCAGCCCTGTCTGCTGAACTCAGTCCACATAGGGCACCCTCTCTCCCACTGTGGGTTCCAACAGAGCCAGGGGTTCTTCACCCGGTCCTGCTAGATACAACCAAGGGTCAACACCACCACTGGCCGGGCATAGTCATAACCAGAGGATTGCTCCTCCTCCCACCAAGTGTCCCTTTCTTCCCACACCCTCTTACTTCCCCATTAGTCACAGATTCTGTCGTGATGGTTGGCAGTCCACACTATGCCCAGATCTCTCAGGATGAGACCAAACATGCTATGCTCTGCAGGAGGCAGAACTTCAGACCACCATGCGAGGGGGAAAGGGTGGGCTGGGAGTTTGGACTTGTGGGGAAAAATATCTGTTCAATTTTATGCCTGGTAGGGTGGTGTCTAAGTTCATAAGTGGGACCTCCCTGGAGAAAGAGACCTGGAGTTCAATGGCTCTCTCCAGCCGGGTAAAATGAGAGGTTTTTTTGTTCCCTTCTCATTCACAGATAGCCTGTGGCAGGCCCCCTGCTTAGGGGAGGGGTCTCCTGTCCTCTAGTGGATAGGCTTTGTACCTGTAATTTGTTTTCTTGGATGCTCTTCCTTGGAGTTACAGCTTGCTGAACTTCTTTCTTGGCTCAGCTCCCCGTCCTTGGCTTCATAGAGTCCAATTCCGTCCAGTTTTTCTTCCTCTGCTCAGGAACCTCTGCCGAGGGTTGCTACCAATCAGCCATCTTCCCAGAATCCACAGAAGCTATTTCTAATGATCCTTAAAATATGCTGTTTCTCTCTATTCTCTTCTTTTGAGATATTAAAGTTTTCAATATTGTACAATGAGTAGGTCATAGAGATACTGTTCATTTTTGAAGAATTTTTAAATTGAGATAAAATTCACACAAGAAAAGTAGCCATTTTAAAAGTGCATAATTCAGTGGTATTTGGTACATTCACAATATTATACAGCCATCATTTCTATCTAGTTCCAAAAGGAAGCCCAGTTACTCCCTGTTCCTCCCCTAGGCCCAACAACCAGTCATCTGCTCCCTCTATTTCTGGGTATTTCATCCAAATGGAATCACAGCAATACTTGACTTACTGTGTCCGACTCCTTTCCTTTAGCATAATGTTTCTGAAGATCATGTATATCCCCAATACTTCATTCCTTTTAACGGCTAAATAATATTCCATCGTATGGATATACCACATTTGTGTATCTACTTACCAGCTGGATATTTAGATTTTCTTTCTACCTTATGGCTATTGTGAGTTAAGTGCTGCCTACTATGCACATTCAGTCCAAGTTTTGTTTGAATATCTGTTTTAATTCTTTTGGGTAATTGGTATGAATGGAACTGCTATATAATTTTGTGAGGAACTGTCAAACTTCTCCATAGCAGCTGTCCTATTTTACATTCCTGCCAGCAATTGTATCAAGGTTCTAATTTCCCCACATTTATGCCAACACTTATTTTCTATTCTTATTATTGTCATCTTAGTGGATGTGCTATTCGTTTTTTAAATTTTCTTTTTCTTAGGCTTCTTCAAATTGGATAAATTATCAATCTTTAATTTCACTCTCTTTCCTCTATTATCTATTCATTGATAAGCCCATTCAATAATTTTTTGCCTCTAGATACTATATATTTTATTAATTTTAGAATTTCCAGTTGGTTCATTTTTATAGTTGCCTCTCTGTGCATTTTGCTGTATTTCTTAATATCACATAATTATAATAGCCACCATAAAATTCTCATAGTCAAATTCCAACATCTGACTGTTCTTTTTTAATACTTTTTCTTGAGAATTTTTCACATTTTCCTGATTTTTCATGTCAAGTACTCTTGGATTTTGTCTTGGCTATTCTGAATATTATGGGAATTCAAGGTTCTACAATAGTCCTCAGAATACAAATACAAAGCTTAGCTAGGCATGGTGGCACACACCTGTAAGTCCCAGCTTCTTGGGAGGCTAAGACAGAAGGATCACTTGGGCCCACGAGTATTTACTATTTTGTTTTAGCAAACAATTAACTTGGACAGACTCAAAACATGAAACTCCTCTGGGACAGCAGCTCAAATCTTAGTTCAATTCTTTTATCCTTTCCTGGAGTTTGTCCGTGCCCACAAGGACCAGGTGTGTGAGTTACACATGGGATTTGGATTTCTTCTTTCTGGCTCTCTGGTTTCTGGAACTCTCCCTCACTTTCTAGTGCATGTGTGCTGCCCTGGACTGTCTGTCCTCTGGTTATTCAGGCCAGAAAGACAGTTTTCCTATTGATGTTCTGCTTCACATAGTGTTGACTTCAGCCTAACACTCATAAAAATGGAAAACTCACTCAGTTATCTTCTTTTTGTTTGTTTGAGACAGAGTTTCACTCTGTTGCCCAGACTAGAGTGCCATGGCATCATCAGAGCTCACGGCAACCTCAAACTCGTGGGCCCAAGTGATCCTTCTGTCTTAGCCTCCCAAGCAGCTGGACTTACAGGTGTGTGCCGCCACGCCTGGCTAAGCTTTGTATTTTTGTGGAGTATCTCACTATGTTTCTCAGACTGGTTTTGAACTCCTGGCCTCAAGCCATCCTGTCTCCTGGGCCTCCCAGAGTACTAGGATTACAGGTGAGCGCCACCACATTCAGCCCAAGTACTATAGTTTTATTGCTAAAGTTGGTCCAACTTTGGCCATTAGGAGCATTTTCAGGTTGGTTCCCATGACCTTTGATGTCTCACCCCACACACACTCTCCCTTTTTAAAGCACTTCTGTCTGACTCCACAAGATGCCCCAGGAACAGTTACCTAACAAGTCCCAGGTTATTTTACTAGAGAATGGGTATTTAGAAACCAGAATCTAGGGGTGGCACCTGTGGCTCAAAGGGGTAGGGCACCAGCCCCACATGCTGGAGGTGGCAGGTTCAAACCTAGCCCCGGCCAAAAACTGCAAAAAAAAAAAAAACAAACAACCAGAATCTATGTGCTAGATGTGTTCATTGCAGTTTCTAGCCCTTTCCAGTAGGTATTTCTAGGATATATATGTATGTATACTAACTCATACACACTTTTATGTTTCCATATTTATCTGCATATATGTTTTTTAACACAGGAATACATTATTGATACCTCCAAATTGAATTCAGCACCAAGGAGTTTATTCTAGCTTCTCTTTTTCCTTATTTATAAGTCATTTCTCCAAGAGTGAAAAAACTGGTAGTATTGTCTATATTCATTTGTTCTACTTTAATATGCAAATGAAATAGTTTCAGAGATCTTAGCCAAAACCTACGTAAGAAACAAATTTACAAACTGCAGTGTTTTTGTTTAGTTCTTTTTGTCTTTAGCTTCACAGTATTCACTTAAAGCTCTGTTTTCCACAGCAGTTAAGGCCAACTCCTTTCCTCCCCTCCTTTCAGGTGGTAGAATTCATTTGTAATATAGTCATTTTATCATTATATATTTATATGATATATTTATATCATAATATAGTCATTATATCCCGGTTGATTTTTTAAAAATTGGCATGTGGTACAATTCGTGTGTATTATACAAGCCTGTGGTTTGGAATCTGGTATGTACCACAATGGTTCCCTATAGAAGAGCCCCAACACCCAGAACTTCCTCATGCTCTTCCCACCACAAGAGCCACTAATCTGTTTCCCCCCCGTAGTTTTGCCTGTCCAGAGTGTCATAAAAGTGAGTCATTCAATATGTAGCGATACAAATGGGCCTCTCTTATTTCACTAAGCAAAATGCGTTTGAGCTGTATTCTGTGTTGCTGTGTGAATCCATAGTTCATTCCTTTATTGCTGAGTAGTATCCCATCGTTTCTTCCTCTACTCACCAGTTAAAGGACATCTGGGTTGTTCCAATTTTTAGTAATTATCAATAAATATAAGCATTTGTGTACAGGCCTTTGTACAATAACAGATTTTTATTTCTCTTTGGTTATATACCTGGGATTATCCTGCTTCAGATTTATAAGGCCCACTGGGTCATCAAAATGAAAAAGACTTTCACCAACGTACATACTTCTGAAAATTTTACAACATGAGGAATAGGAGTGGATAAATGCTAAGAGCTTCCCGTAGGGGGAGACATATTTAGAGAATCGACAATCAGAACATTGGTTTCCTGAAGTAACACTGGGTGAAAGACAATGGAACAATGCCTTTAAAAAAAAATTTTTTTTTGGGTGGCGCCTGTGGCTAAAGGAGTAGGGTGCCAGTCCCATATGCCGGAGGTGGCGGGTTCAAACCCAGCCCCAGCCAAAAAAAACAAAACCACAAAAAAAAAAAAATTTTTTTTTTTTTGAGACAGAGTTTTACTTTGTCACCCTGGGTAGAGTGCTGTGGCATCATAGCTCACAGCAACCTCAAACACTTAGGCTCAAGCAGTTCTCTTGCTTCAGCCTTCCAAGTAGCTGGGATTACAGGCGCCCACCATAATGTCTGGCTATTTTGTAAAGACGCGGTCTCGCTCTTGCTCAGGCTGATCTCGAACCTGTGAGCTCAGGGAATCCACCTGCCTCGGCCTCCCAGAGTGCTAGGATTACAGGCATGAGCCACCTCACTCCCCAAAAGTGATTTTTAATGTAGAATTCTATATGTAGCTAGATAATTGTGAGGGTAAAAAAAAAAAATTGTTTTGAGACAGAGTGCCATGGGATCACAGCTCACAGCAACCTCAAACTCTTGGGCTTAAGTGATTCTCTTGCCTCAGCCTCCCCAGTAGCTGGGACTACAGGTGCCCGCCTTGACACCCAGCTATTTTTTTGTTGTCATTGTTATTATTGTTGTTTGGCAGGCCTGGGCTAGGTTTGAAACTGCCAGCCCTGGTGTACGTGGCCAGCGCCCTAGCCGCTGAGATGCAGGCGCCAAGCCATTATTAGGTTCTTTATAAGAAATTTAGAACACCAGTTTGTGAGGATAAACTCCATTCATCAGGGTGGACACAGATCACAGGTGGCCCTGGAGTTGAGGAACAGCTTTGATTTCCCATAAGATTTGCAAGTCCACAGCTCTCTGATCAGCCTTGGCTGCTACGTAATCTGTGTTTCTCTTTTTCTGTGTCTGCGATCTCACCTTCCTGGTGCCTGGGATTCCACAGCTGCTTCTTGAAATAAGTGTTGGTAAAATGTTTTGGGATTTGCACATTGCTGATAGCAATTTTGTGGAGGTGGTGATGACAAGTTTCTGGTGTGTTCAGAAAGGAACTCCACCGAGGACCAGAGGTCCATTCACAAGCAACAGGGCACTTGGTAGCTCCCTGTGGCACCTGGTGAGGATGATGGGAGGGATGTGGGACTGGTCCAGGAGGGATGCTGCTTGCAGTTCCTCCCATGCCAACTGAAGGGCTTTTTGCTGTGACTCAGCAGCTTTTGAGGCACATCTTCCGTAGGATGATATCGAGGAGTTTGGGGAAGCTTAACCACCCAGGGACCATCATTCGTGTCACCACTAACTGGGTTTTTAACAATGGCAAGAGCATTCTTTTTCTTTCCAGTCCTGCACTTAGCAGTTGAGTGCTTCCTCTCGTGCGCTCCCTGTCTGGAATTCAGAGCAGATTGGGAACATGTGCCAGTTCCTCTGATGAGGACAGGATCTCAGCTATAGCAAGACTTCCCCTTCTTGGGCCCTTTAGCCTGAAGGTTCAGCCTTCCTGGCTTCAGGTTTCTTCTGCTTAGTATTCCACCTCATTAACTTTTTCACCCACCATCTCGCAAATGAGAAAGCAAGAGTTGTGTTTCTAGACATGATGTATTCAGAAAATTCACTTCTCAGGCATTCTGCTTAGGTTCAAAACTACTTGAGGGGCAGTGCCTGTAAGCTCAGTGGGTAGGGCACTAGCCACATACACGGAGGGTGGTGGGTTTGAACCTGGCCGAGACCAGCTAAAAAACAACAATGGCAACTGCAACAACAACAAAAAATAGCTGGGCGTTGTGGTGGGCACCTGTAGTCTCAGCTACTTGGGAGGCTGAGGCAAGAGAATCACTTAAGCCCAAGAGTTGGAGGTTGCTGTGAGCTGTGATGCCATAGCACTCTACCGAGGGCAACAGCGTGAGACTCTGTCTCAAAAAACAAACAAAAAAACTACTGGAGGATATACTCCAGCAAAACAAAGAGTAAAACAAGAAAGCAGAAGGTAGGGGGATCCAGAAAACAGTGGCTCCCCCAACCAGGGGAGCAACAGTGGGAAATACAATAGCTATTATGGGAGACCTAGGGAGCAACTGGTGCAGGTTGGAAGATGGGGGTAGAAGACTCTGCAAGAAAAGAAAACGGAGGGGAGATGAGCTGGGGAAGGACTTGATGGAAAACTTGATGAAACATTAGGGAGGGATTAATAGAATGCAGATGGCAGGAAGGGCAAGAGAAAAAAAGACAGGCAGCTAGAGACTCCAGGGAAAAGAAAAGCTGCGTAAGAGAGGAATTGTAATCATAATATATCACTGGGCTGGCAGAGAATATTTGCATAATCATCAGTACAAACTCTGACTATTGATTTAATTAGGAATGGGAATGAAATTATTTGTGGGGGTGGGACAGAGGAGGTACAGGCCCAAGAGGGCTAAATCCTTAACGTCTGTAACATCACTAGAACGAGAAAACAGGGTGAGCAGATTGGACATGTGGAAACAATTACAGCTTAAGGTAAACATGAGTTCAGAGTAGTCAAGGAGGAGAGAATAGAGTGTTCATGCAAAGGAGGCATAACTTTGCTCTACTGAAATCTCAATGCCTGAAAAATAGGTCAAATAAATAGTATCCATTCTTTTTTCCAAAAGCTGGATGTGAGCCTTGGATGACCTCAGCAGATTGAGACATGCCTATTGGTATAAAGCGTCTTTCTTTAGGTCAAGATGATGGCATATACAAGGAACAAGAATTAAGGAAGTAACAGGTTGGCTGATAACCCCGCCAGGCCCCCAAATATATAACTTCTTTTTTTAAGCTTTTAAGAATGCAGGGTCAGGGATTGACCTGTGCCGCTGTTTATTATTTCCCAGATTAGAAAGAAACCTGGCACAAATAGCCTCCCAGTTTGCTTGAACGAGGAAATGTGAACATCAGATGGTTTTAATGAGTGTGGCGTTTACAGGCTATTTCACTGACACAAAAAGGACATTATCACCGTCCCTGTTGCCCGCAGCACCTGGAGTGGCTCAGACAATAGCAATTCACATAATGAGCAATCTAAAGTGTCAAGAGATGATGACTGAACAAATTAAGCAATTTCTTTGTGAGAACCCTAGAACAGTGCTGTCTCTTTAGAAAGCCAACAGGGGGCGTCGGAGACCTGGCTGGCCAGGAAGGGGCCCCTGGAGGGGCCTGAGAGGAGGCCGTCCTCAGGAAGGGGAGGAACTTTCTTGCTTTAGCTGTAAATCTGACAGCCAAGGGTCCCGGCGTCCTGGTGGGGACTGTAGTAATTTCAGGTGGAACTGTCACAGAGAGAAATCTCTGAGGACCCACCCAACAAACGCTGGCTGAGTGGCCCACTGAGCTAAGTGAGAGCGGGTAGGGGAGGAAGGGACGTGCTGGGGGAATCGTCTCCGGGGGAATCGTCTCAGAAGCTTACGAATGAAAAGCACATTAATTTGGGAGGCTTTATTTTCATTAAGAAATTACATGTATCCTTTCATTTTTATTGTTTATTGTAAAGTGTAGTATCCTTGCAGAGAAGGGCACATTCGTACATAAACAGCTCACTGAATATTTTACTGATTTCTTTTCTTTTTCTTTTTCTTTTCTTCTTTTTTGAGACAGAATCTCACGCTGTCACTCTGGGCAGAGTGCCATGGCATAGTTCACAGCAACGTCAAACTCTTGGGCTCGGACAATCCTCTTGCCTCGGCCTCCTGAGTAGCCGGGACTATAGACGCCCATCGCCACACCTGGCTAGTTTTTCTATTTTTACTAGAGATGGGGTCTCACTCTCGTTCAGGCTGGTTTGGAACTTCTGAGCCCAAGCAATCCACCTGCCTCGGCCTCCTAGAGGGTATGAATGCAGGCATCAGCCACCGTGCCCGGCCTTACTGATTTCTTTTTAAAGATGAAAATCAGAAGACAGGTTGGAAGACGTTTTGTCACATCACATCACGTCACGTCACATCACATCACATCACAGGAGGCTGTGATGCTCCAGTGCGGCTAACAGCCACACTGTACCTAACGGCCAGGTCTGGCAATGTCTCTCCCTAGGATTATCTCCACTTCTGGAAGGACTGGTGAGGACATCCTCAGGCAGGACTCCTGTGGAGACTCACAGAATGCCCATCCTGGCCATGTGTGGTTGTACCCAGCAGGACGGGGGAGGCAGCAAAGTCCTACTGTATAGACTGGACAAGAAACAGGCCTCCGAGCACGTAAGGGGACATATAAAAAGAGCTTGCTATGGCTTTTCTTCACTGATTCAGATAAGTGAAAGAAAACCTGAAGGAAAGGCAGTGGGTTGTTCTAAATACCAGATAGCGCTGCTCTCATTCCTGTAACCCTTTTGTGACTACCTGAGACCCAAGAAATAAAACCAGACTCCCAGCGACAGTCCTCACGGTGCTTCCACCTAACTAACTCTCTGATCCTTTCTCCTACTGCTCCCCCAATTTACTCACCCATCCCACTTCCACTGGCCACTACCCTGTCCCTGGGCTGTGCCTCGGGCCTTTGCACCTGCTGTTTCTGCAGCCCTGAGCACTTTGTAGAGGTGCCTGCTTTTCACCTCTGGATTCTTTGTTTAGCTGTCACCTCTTTAGTGAACTCCCTGACTGGCCTACCTAAAACGGAGTCCCTTCTCCCAAAACAATCCTGTCTCATCCTATTGATTCATTGAACAGCTTACCACAATCTTACATGACCTTTTACTTATCATAAGTTCACTTGCTTCCTGACTACCTCTCTTTCCAGAATGTCATCTCTATGATGGCAAAGACCATGTCTGCCTCACTCATGGCTGTGTCTGCCCTACTCCAGCTCCTAAAACAATAGTGCCTTGCACACAGCTAGTGCTCTGTCGCCATGTGTTGATAAATGAATGAAGAATATGCATAATAAACAGATCCCGGGATGGAGGGGTTAAGGTGTTTGCAGACGATCCCATGTCTTTCTCTCAGGCATAGAAGTCTAAGTGCTGTGCTCTACACAGAGAGTCCTGGAAAGCCCAGGCGAGGTTCTTAAAATCTGTTAGTTATCGATTGCGGCATAACCATTTAGCAACTGAAAACACCACGTATTTATCATCTTGCAGTGTTGTGGATGAGGTGTCCGGGCACGGCTTAGCTGGATCTACTGCTCAGGGTGTTTCACTAGTCTACAGCTGAGCTGCAGTCCAGAACTCTGATCTGATCTAAGGACTGCCTGGGGAAGCACCAGCATCCCAGCTCGTATGACTGTTGGAAGAATTCCGTTCCTTGTGATCAAAGGCTGGGAACCTGGGCTTCTGGCTGGCCTTTCCACGCTCGAGTCCCAGCCATGCTCGAGAGGAAGAGATTACACAGAGCCAGCAAGTGGTGGTGTGTGGGGGCCATCTCCATCTGTCCAGCACCGTCCAAGATCCCCTGTTCACCACCTCCCTCAGGTCCCAAAGGTGCCAAGGTCTCATCCCATCACAGTCTCTTTTAAAAGTCTAGAATCTCATCATCTACATCAGGAAACTCCCTCTGGGAGCATTTCCCCCTAGATCAGTGGTTCTCAACCTTCCTAATGCCGCAGCCCTTTAATACAGTTCCTGTGGGTCGCCACCTACAAGTTGAGAATGGCTGCCCTAGATCTATCAGTTTTTAAAACTAGAGGAACAAGTCATCTCCCTCCCCCAACATACAACTGTGGAATAGGCACAGGATAACAGTTACAGGTATTTCTATTTAAAAGGGGGAAATGGGGGCGGCGCCTGTGGCTCAGTGAGTAGGGTGCCGGTCCCATATGCCGGAGGTGGCGGGTTCAAACCCAGCCCCGGCCAAAAACCACAAAAAAAAAGGGGGGGGGGAAATGGGACGTACAAAGGAGTCCTGGTACTCACTCCTTTTGGCTCTTGGCTTTGACCTCTAAGTTCTTGGTTCTATCCTCTAAATTCAGGCATCCTTTTTCTTTCATTTTTTTTTTTTAAATAAAAGATAGCATACATTTATTTGCATCTTAGTCGTTTTATCAGCTTGCTTTCTAATCCCAAGTAGGATTTTAGGAGTCCTGACGGTTCTTTTTATTCTTTACCATCTCTTTCCTTTCAGCCCAATTTGACATAACTGAATAACTTCTTAAAAACTTTGTAGGTCTTCCATGGATTTCATCACATCATTCAACAAAAGCTACACCTACAGATCTTTTTGAGAGAAACCTTTTTTCCGTCTCTACCTTAGGCTGTTGCTGAGAAGGCTGAAGGACAAGGGTCCTACGTGTCCCACTGTCCCTCTGATTTGATTAAGGGTATCTGGGAGACACACCTTTATTATCTTGAAAGGGACTTTGGGTAATTGACAACTACTCTGAGCCTCTGATCTGTCTTAGATTTTAATAAAAGGTTAGTCATACAGTCACACTCTTGGCTATGTCTCCAAACCACATTTTCCAGGGAGTGCTAAGAATGCATATCTTAATTTTAACATTGTTTGCTATCTGGAAAGTCTAATAATTTTCAAAACTAATTAAGTTCTAGTTCTTAGTTGTTTAATAGCTTTCTCTCAAATTATCTGTCTCCCCATGCATTTTACTATAAGCCGAAAGAAAAAAACCAAGCAGTGCCTTCTTTGCTTGGCTTGGAAGTCCCTTGAGCTAAATAACAAGTGTCACTCCTCAATGTTCTGCTCTCCCTATAACTACAGGAGATGATCTAACCAGACTGTCGGCCACAGCTCTGCAAGCATCTTCCTTCCTCTGGTTACTAATGCCGCTTCCTCTTGAGGCTTCACCGGCAGCACCACCAAAATCCCTTCCAATAACAAACCATTTGAGCCTATTTAGTTTTATCCCTACTTCCCTCTTCAAAGTTCTGGCCTCCACCCATTTCCAAAGCCACTCTCACATTTTTAAGTATTTGTTAGAGCAGCACCTCACTTCCTGGTGCCACAATTTCTGCTGACGAGCCTTGTGTCATCCTCTCTCCAGGCAGAGCGAGAGGAAGTTGGCTCTCTTTGCCTCCAGAAGCACTGTGGGAAGGTTTGCCATTCTCCCAGAAGGGTGCTGGGTGTGAGAAGCTGTTTGGTGATTCATCTTTTTGAGCAGAGATGTTGTTCCAACCCTGTTATTTTATCATAGACAGGTGGATTTTCTCTGCACCTTTATGTTCTTTTAGGGGTTCTCTGCTGAATGAATAGGACAAGTTCTCTCGAAGCTATGATTCTAGGGTTCCTGGGAAATATTTGCATTGAGGAGGACAGAATTGGGTGAGAGTGGCTTGAGGGCATTAGGGATGGACACAGGATTTGTGCTTTCTGGCTCCTACCCACCTGGAATCACATGGACTGCCCAGCGGGCCCTGGGTCCCTGCCTGCAGGTTTCCTCCCGAAGTCTGACCTTCCAGCAGAATGAACAGCTCCTGTGATGACTGTCCCCTGCAGGGGCAGCCAGGGCACTCAAGCACCCTGGCCTTATGGTAAAAAGCCTTCAGTCTGGAAAGCCCTCCTGGCAACACTATTCTGCTTCTAACAAGCCAAGTTGTCAGAGGCAGGCCATGGCCTGTACTCACACCTGGGGGTTGACCCGGGAGGGGAGCCTTGGGACCCAGCTCCTGCCTGGCATTCATGCTTGGTCCCTACTAATCTGGAATGTTTCTCTGCAGCAGATACCAAGATGATAATGATAAAGCTTTAGTCATGGGGGGCTCCAAGGAGACATGCCTGTCTACCCTGGTTTGTATCTCATGAGCTTAATTCAGCATGATGTCATTAATGCCACTGGCATGCTCTTACGTCTCGGTGCCCTTACATCTCTGTTGACTGAGTAAATCATTCTTCTGCATGGGGAATTCTACTGTATGACCATCATCATCCTTATAAAAGGTTTCTGTTCATCCAGATCAATACAGCCTCAGTTCTAGCAAGGATCTTCTCCACTGCTTTGTAAATACTTGTTTGTCCCCTCTTTTGAAAGATTCATTTTTTTTTTTTTTTTTTTTTGTAGAGACAGAGTCTCACTGTACCGCCCTTGGGTAGAGTGCCATGATGTCAACGGCTCACAGCAACCTCTAACTCTTAACTCTTGGACTTAAGCAATTCTCTTGCCTCAGCCTCCCAAGCAGCTGGGACTACAGGCGCCCACCACAATGCCCGGCTATTTTTTTGTTGCAGTTTGGTGGGGGCTGGATTTGAACCCCCCACCCTCGGCATTTGGGGCCAGCTCCTGTGGTTCAGTGAATATTTCATTTTTACTCCTCATCAACTAGAAAGGCTCCTCCAATCCTGACTGGCCTTGCCTTGTAATTCCTCCTGAGAGTCTTTCTCCAACTTTAATTAAAACTCATTATATGCTTTTCTTTTGGGGGTGGATAGGAGACAGGGCTCTCAGGGTCACATGGGTAACAGTAATTCCAGTTGATGTGAGAAACAGGCAGCATAAGAGTCTCTGCCTAAGTAGAAAATGCCAGTTCTTTAAAGCAAAATAATTCTTATTTTATTAGCTCCTTAAGAGTGGGTTCCGATCCCAGATTATGTCACATTATGTCTAATCATCATCTCCAGAGTATAACTGTGCAAAGACAGAGAAAAGTTTGGGCAAGCAGAAAGCTACTTACCACTTGTTCACCCCTGCCTATCTCCTGCAAAGGGCCACTGGGCTATCCTCTTATCTCCTTAGAGTACAGTAGGTTGGATGGTGTCCTCCCAAGGATATATCCACCCAGAACCTTGTTTGGGATGGGTCTTTGCAGATGTAGTTAAGTTAATGATCTCGAGACGTGATCGTCCTGGGTTGAGGGTGGCCCCTACATCCAATGACAGGTGCTCTTATAAGAGACAGAGGGAGAAGAATGGGAGGTGAGGAAAAGGCTGGAGTTAAGCAGCCCCATGTCCAGGATTCCAGCAGCTGTCACAAGCTCGGAGGCAGGAATGAAAAGGACTCTCAGCTTCCAGAAGGAACCTGACACCTTGACTTGGGCTTCTGTCCATAAGAATGGTGAAAGAAGTTCCCTTTTCTGGCAATGTGTTATGGCAGCCCTAGGAAGCCAATGAATAGGGTACGTGGTACAGATATGAGACGTTCCTGATGGCAGTGTCATCTGGTACAATGGGATAATCTCTGTTCTCGCCAACAGAAGATTTAGGGGCCACAGAATGTTATTTGGAGCTGGTGTCATGGGTCCGGAATGGCTATTTCAAGTTCACTTTGATTCATTGACATTCCTCATTTGGCTAGAGGAAGATCAGAAAAGTGTATTCATCTCATGTAAGACTAGTCTGTGTTACACCTTCTGGTATTAACACCTTCTGGGATAAGACCCATCTGTATATAGGTAATTATTGAGAAAAATTATTGCTTGCTGAAAATTCCAGACCAGGCATCATCTTTGCCCTTCACTCTTCTGATCCATGGGTCACCAAACCCCACCCTCTGCCTCACTTGCCACTAGAACAGGGTAGCGGGCTCCTCCCCAGCTGCTCTCTTGCCCCAGGCTTGCTCCTATTGCTAGTGGTGAGCCTGAATTGGAATAGGAAACTGTTGTTTTCCTCTCACTCAGAGGATTGGAACACAGGTTGGAGCCATCAACAACCCATGCACAGGAAATCCTCCATTCACATCTGGTTTATGCAGGTGCTAGATTTTGCCAGATATGAATAAGAACAGAGGCTTGAGCCTCATTTTTCATGGGGCAAGGGGTTGGGTTTCCGGGAGGGTGAGGGGACACCAGTGGGAGTGAGAGGGGCGTGTGTATATACATTGAAGAGGGAGTGTCACCACTTCCTGAGTGGGAACCTGCCTTTGTGGAATGAGAGGGCCGCAGATCAGCCTGGGACTCCCCAAGCCTTTATTTCCATAGACTCCTCTCCTAGGTCAGAACTGTGGTTGGTGCAAAAAGAGGTGCACAGGCCATTCTGAGTAATTTGGGTTGAGAAATACTGGCTTGATGCCTTGGCAAAATCCCTTCTAAGTGGGAAACTGTTTAATTTAACATTTTATCAACCAAGAATTTCTACAAATAAGGTCTGGGCGTAGTGGCTCACACCTGTAATCCTAGCACTCTGGGAGACCAAGAGTGGTGGATTGCCTGAGCTCATGAGTTTGAGACCAGCCTGAACTAGAGTGAGACTCCCATCTCTAAAAATAGCCGGCACTGTGGCCTGTAGTCCCAGCTACTCGGGAGGCTGAGGCAAGAGAATCGCTTAAGCCCAAGAGTTTGAGGTTGCTGCGAGCTGTGACTGCACTCTACCGAGGGCGACAAAATAAGATTCTGTCTCAAAAATAAAAAAAAAAAAACAACAAAAAAGAATTTCTACAAATAATGGCACATCTAGACTCCTGTAGGGAAATAACTAATGTAAATAGAGAAGAGAGGGAAAATAACTGCTGTCCGTTCCTTGTCAGCCATAAAAGAAAACCCATGAGTTATCGCAGCTGCTGCAGAGTAAGATTCAGCCAGAAACGAGTGTCTGGATATGTTGTCTTCACTGAGACAGAACACCTTGTCATAGCGGAGGGGAGAGACCCGGGACTCGGGGCCATGAGACCTCGCTTCCTGTTTCAGCTGTGCTAGTTAATTTGGTCACATGTATTTAGTTTTTGACTGCCAAACACCTGACCCTCTGCCTCCTACCTATGTCTTAGGAAAGTACCCAAAGCTCATCTCCCTCCTGTTTTCTGAACCATAGAATCTGGAGCAATCTTTCTAGATGAGGCATCACTTCATGGAGCTGTGATAGAGGGATTCCACTGGGAATATTTGATGTCTCAGACAGGCACAACCAGTCAGGTGGACTGGGCCGTCCAGGGCCAGCGAGCATCAGCCCGGCCAGGTCTGTCCTGCCCCGCTGCCTGTGCTTGCCCTCCAGTCGTCTTCTCCTTTTTCTCTTAAGGCCATCAGAGTTGATTTCTCTTGTTTGCATGGTTGTGTAATTTTGCATGAATCAAACTCTGTGGAATCCAGTTTAAAATTCAGCTTCTTAGAGTTCTAGGATGAAATATTGGAAGCTAAAGGGATGAAGGGGCTGGCGATGGCTGCAGTACAAGTGTGCTTGCACTTTCCTCCCAATTGGGAAAGTAAAAGACTAGGTTTAAAAATCAAGTTTTCAGGGCCAGGGATAGTGATTCACGCCTGTAATCCCAGCACTCTGGAAGGCTGAGACAAGTGGATTGCATAAGGTCAGGTGTTGAAGACCAGTCTGAGCAACATAGCAAGACTCCATCCCTACAAAAAAAAAAAAAAAAAAAAAAAAAAGAAGAGGAAGAAGAGGAGGAAGAACTAGCTGGTGTTATGTGGGCGCCTTTGGAAGACTGAAGCAGGATGATCACTTGAGCCGGAGAGTTCGAGGTTGCTGTGAGCTGTGATCATGCCCCTGCCCTCATGCCTGTACAACAAAGCAAGATCCTGTCTCAAAAAACAAATTACCCATCATCGAAGGCCACCCTGGTCATAACTTGTTCAGTTACCCATTGCAGCTGATGATTCTTGGTAAAAGAAGATGGGAAACGGCAAAGCAATCGGGGATGGACTATATTTAGCAAACCATGCAGTGAACGGGGAAGGGTGAGGGAGCTCTGTGAACTGATCAGGGGAGGGCTCGAGGGTATGTTATTAGGTTCAGGAGAGTGTATAGTCTGATTACAGCTTTTTGCAACAAAAAATGGGGGAGGAATAAGATTTTTTTGGTTATTTTCTTTTATTTGCTTTATGAAATACTGGAAGCATTAAGTAAGAAATAATATAAAAGGTTACCTGATGGCAGAATAGGGTGAATAGAGGACAAAGTGGGAGCAAGACTTTTAATACTGGTCTACTTTGAAAATTATGTAAATATATATTTTTTTAAGAAAAGGAAAGATTCATAAGATTTAGGTGCTCTGTATCTAAATATAGTATGTGATATATAATATATGCAAAATCTTTCCATCATATATTAGTATGTAAATAAGATTCATTTTTATTTTTATTTTTTGAGACAGAGTCTCACTCTGTTGACCAGGCTAGAGAGCTGTGGAGTCATAGCTCACAGCGACCTCAAACTCTTGGGCTCAAGCAATCCAGCCTCCGCAGCCTCCCAGAAGGCTAGGATTGCAGGCATGAGCCACCATGCCCAGAATGTAACTAGGATTTTGAAAATTCAGTCTGACTTCAAGTGAAGGCTTTGAGAAGATCTGTGTGCAGAGTGCAGACAGAGCAGGAGACAGTTTGGTGAAGTAGGTCCAGATTGCACAGCCTCCAACCATTTCATCCCAAGAGAAGCCAGCGCTCCTACTGAAGGAGTTTAAGAAGGGAAAGGACAGAGTTCAGGGTCTATATACCAGGGTTTTGCTGATAGAGAAAACTGAAGTTATTTGCAACTCCTGGTACCATTTCTGACATTCAACTTTGTTAATAGATTAATCATCTAATATAAAGGCCATTCTTCTGTTAAAACAATGCTCCCTAAACTCTGTAAGAATTTGCCTTTGAAATCTTCAGTAATCCGTACTAGTCAATGTGTTAGTAACCTCATGATTAATGGAAGTTGGTGATTGCCTTGTGGAAAATGTATTGAGATTTTATTTGTTTTATTTAGTTCTACCATAAATAAGGTTAGGTTATTAAAAGAAAAGACAGAAAATTCTAGAAAAAAGTTAACCAAAAATCAAAATTCAGATGTTATTTCTCAGCACTTGGGAGGCCAAGGTGGGGGGGTTTTCTGAGCTCACAGGTTGAGACCAGCCTGAGACAGAGAAAGTCCTCCTCTTTACAAATAGCCCGGCCATTGTGGCGGGTGCCTATCATCCCAGCTACTCAGGAGGCTGAGATGAACAATTGCCTAGGACCTTTTCAAGAGGTTTACAAAGTAAAAAAGATATTTTCAGAACAATAGTATTAAGATGTCATTTACTCTTCTGAACGTGTTGATGTTCACACTGGCAGGGTAAAAGCAATGAAGGATAAAGGGCTGGTGCTTTAGCACGAGGTCAGGCAGTGGGACCAAATGGTAATAAGTAGTCACTGAAATTTTCACCACCCACACATTATTTATTTATTTATTTATTTTATCACTTTTTTTTGAGACAGAGTCTCACTATGTCACGCCCGGTAGAGTGCTATGGCGTCACAGCTCACCACAACCTTAAACTTCTGGGCTTAAGCAATTCTCTTGCCTCCGCCTCCCAAGTAGCTGGGACTACAGGTGCCCACCACAATGCCTGGCTATTTTTTGGTTGCAGTTGTCATTGTTGTTTAGCTGGCTCGGGACTGGTTAGAACCCGCCACCCTCAGTGCATGTGACCGGTGCTGTAACCACTGTACTACAGGCACCAAGCCAATTTATTTATTTATCGAGACAGTCTCACTTTGCCACCCTTGGTAGATTGCTGTGGAGTCATAGCTCACAGCAATCTCAAACTCTTGAGCTCAAGCTATCCTCTTGTCTCAGCCTCCCAAGTAGTTAGGAGTACAGGCACTTGCCAGAACGCCTGGCTAATTTTTCTATTTTTGGTAGAGATGGGGTCTCACTCTTGCTCAGGCTAGTCTCGAACCCTGAGCTCAAGGGATCCTCTCACCTCAACTTCCTAGAGTATTAGGATGACAGGTATGAGCTACTATGCCTTGCCTGTTCTTCATAAAATTTAACTACCTGTTCTTGCAGAGATAAAATGGTTTTGGCTAACATCTGTCCCTACAATAGTCAGTGCACTTTATTTTTATTTTTAATTTCAGGTTAATGTGAGGGTACAAACAACTAGGTTACAATGTTTGCATTTGTTAAGTAGAGTCCCTCTTGTAGTTGTGTCCATACCCAAGAGATGTGCCATAGTCCCTTACATTGTGCCCATTAAGTGTCTGGCTATTTTTTTCTTACTCAGGCTGGTCTTGAACTCCTGAGCTCAAGCAATCCACTCGCCTCGGCCTCACAGAGCGCTCGGATTACAGGTGTGAGCCATCACGGCCCAGCCCACAGTCTCAATTTAAAAAAAAAAAAGTTAATGAAGCAGTAAAAATGAGTAATTTCACTAAATTCCAATCCTTGAATTATTTTAATATTGTGTCATGACATGAGAAGTTTGTATAAAGCATTTCTACTACATATTAAAATATGGTGATTGTCTTGAGGAAAAGCATTCATGTGATTGAGTTCAGGGATGACTTAGCCAATTTTTTTTTTTGCATGGAATACCATTTTTACTCGAAAGAATGACAGACAAACTGTGGTTATTTAAAATTGGATACTTGGCAGATATTTTTAAGGAAATGAACAAAGTGACTTGTTACTTCAAGGAAAATAATTGATGGTATTTGTTGTAAATGATAATATTTGAGATTTCAAAGGAAAATTAGAATTTTAGAAAACTTGGCTGGGCACGGTGGTTCATGCCTATAATCCCAGCACTCTGGGAGGCTGAGGAGGGTGGATTGCTTGAGCTCACGAGTTTGTGACCAGCCTGAGCAAGAGTGAGACTCCCATCTCTACTAAAAAAGGAAAAACTAAGGCAAGAGGATCACTTGAGTCCAAGAGTTGGAGGTTGCTATGAGCTATGATGATGCCATGAGGGCAATAGCTTGACACTCTGTCTCAAAAAAAAACAAAAAACAAAAAATAAATTTTAGAAAATTTGTTTCTGCTGTGTACTTGATAGCTTCCAAAAACTTAAGGACTTTTCTGATGAGAATGCTGGTGATATTAATGAATGTGATTTTTAAAATTATTTATGACAAAACGTGTCAACAATTAGAAGATTTGCCTAAGTCAGTGAATGAATGTTTTCTAAGCGATGACCACAGGATGTTTACAAACTCCTGCATGAGCAGAAGATCCATTCAAAGTGCAAGATAGACTGACGGGTTTTAATACAGCTCAGTATCAAAGTTCAATGTGTTGGTTTCAGAGTCTAGATTACCAAAACAATTTTTAAGAAAATGCCACTTGCTGAGTTTGGGCTTTGTACCAATGAATATCCACAATTGTCTAAAAAGGTATTAAAATGCTCCTGTCCTTTCCCAGCATGACACTGTGCGATCCCAAAGCTATCCTGGAAACTTAATTAGTCTGAGTGACAAGTTCCTCAGAGAAGAGATTGTAGAATTCTTTTAGTGCAGTGAAAACCCCTCTTCACAACCTTGCTTTTTTCCCTCACTTGACAAACTATTTCTAAAAACCTTTAACATTACTACTGTTTTCTGTTTTTTCAGATTTCACCTATAGCCCCCTTCAAAAATTTTTGGCTTTGGGAATAGTCTGTGGCTCATTATTGTGACTGGAAACCAGATAATGAAATCTGTGTTTGGCTTAACTACCAGGGAAGGGAGCACAGAGAGATAAGCCCCACGTGTTCTACTTTGATCCAGTGCCATGCTTATAAATAACAGAAATCCTGGTTTAGTTGGAAGCGGACTAAACAGCACAGTTACTATGTTACTCCAAAGTAAACAAACATGTCTCTTTGTACAAATATGTGTTTTTAAAAGTTATATTTTAATGATACGGATTTCATTACCATTGAGGACATCTAAGTAACAGCTTATGAACATGAAAAGAAGATTAATTATCTAGGAGAAACTTTGGAAATGGCTGGAGAATGTTTTGGTAACGTGGATCTGAAGGGAACTCTCCCGGTATCTATGGAAGAGGTGACATAGAAACCTGTGCAGAGCCTGCTAGAGAGATGTTAGATAACAGAATTGGAGGAACTTTCGTGAAAGTTGACGTCTCCGTATTATTCAAAGATCTGAGCAAGTTGGCTTTATTTGCACAGTGCTGGTCGGCTTATTGTAACCCTGGATAATTGAGGACTCTTGCTCTTTTGCCTTTTCTCTAACTTCTGGATATTTGCCTGTTTTATTACATTTCAACATTAACACCAAAGAGTGAAGACAGTACCAGAGATGTTAACTGACAGCAAGAGAGTCTGATGGTTACTGTGAGCTTGCCGCCCCTGGTTTATAAAGTGGGAATGATAACAGTCCTTCCGTCATAGGATTGTTCTGAGGAGTAAAGGGGATAACCTTTGTGAAGTGCTCAACATAGTCCCTGGAGCAGGGTAAAATCAACAAATGTGAATTGTAAACCATTTCATGTGAATGCATCTGTTTCCATCAGTCTCTTTTGAATTAACTGTTCAGAAATATTGTTAAAAGAATACTCATGACCAATCATGTGTCCTTCAGTAACCAGCAGTCATATGAACTTTCTGACGTAAAAACACAAAGTGCATTGGACGCAGGCTCCCCTTTTGCAGCAGCCGTGTGCGATAAAGTTCTATTGTGATGGCCTCCTTGTGTCATATGGGATGGGACTGGAACTACTTGGAAATGGGACTAACGATGGCTTATGACATGAAAACGTTTATAAACTTGTGTAGTAAGAAGCCTGGGGATTGATCACATTCGTAGAATAACAGGACCCAATAGGACTTCTTTCTTACGCTTCCTCTGTCGTGAGCACCTGACTTTCATCCACAGGCTAAGGCCTCCTGTTCCAACATGGGTACCTCAGCCCCAGACGTCCCTCCTGTTACCTCACTGTGTCAAGAAAGAAGAGTTTCTCTAGGAGACTTCCTTTATTTGCTTCATTTCCCCAAAATGTAGAGCCTGGAGTCAAAGTTTAGGTCCTAAGGGGTGGAGTGAGGTAAGCAACAAAGAACCCAATTGAGGTAATAAGGATCAACAGATCGTTTGTCCGGTTGTGACCCTGATCTTCCAGTGCAAAATGTGATGTGTGTCTCTGTGTGTGTACACTCAAGCTTGTGTGTGAATTCATTCATCTGTTTTAGCCATTCATCCATAAAGTCAATATATGCTGAACAGCTACTCTGCTGGGTGCTGAAGATTCAAAGACAAATGTGACAGGGCTCCTGCCATAAGTACGCCATAGCCCATTGGCCCTCTCTCACCCTCATCTACCTAGTTCAGACCCTGCCTCATTATCTCACCCACTTTGCTTGCAACACAGCGTTCTTGAGCTCCGTGCTTTTCAGCAGGCCTGGAGACCTGCTAATCTTTTTTTTCCTGGGGACAGAGTCTCACTATGTCACTCTCGGTAGAGGGCTATGGCATCACAGCTCACAGCAACATCAAACTCTTGGGCTCAAGTGATTCTCTTGCCTCAGCCTCCTGAGTAGCTGGGACTACAGGCACCCACCTAAATGCCTGGCTATTTTTAGAGATGGGGTCTCACTCTGGTTCAGGCTGGGATTACAGGCATGAGTCAT
The DNA here is from genome assembly GCF_027406575.1 of Nycticebus coucang. Taxonomy (NCBI): domain Eukaryota; kingdom Metazoa; phylum Chordata; class Mammalia; order Primates; family Lorisidae; genus Nycticebus; species Nycticebus coucang. Next base: position 35,325,437 of record NC_069805.1, on the reverse strand, counting down.
CTTGCCTGGCCTGAGACCTGCTAATCTTGGCTCAGTTCAACCTTGAACTTGTGAGCTCAGGCAATTGCCGACTTTAGCTTCCCAGAGTGCTGGGATTACAGGTGTGAGCCACCGTGCCCGGCCTGACCTGCTAATCTCGGCTCAGTTCAACTCTCTGCTTCCTGCGCTCTTCTGCTGACTGCAGCTGAGCACCATGGTGCAAACCTGGAATTGGTGTCTCTGCAGATGGGCTGTGTCAGCCTCAGCTGAGTCCTTACTGCAGCCTGTCTGTTTACTCAGCTCAGAGCTCTCTGCCTCCATTCCCTTCAGTGACTCTTACATGTTTTATTTTTTTTGGATTAAATTTCAATATGCAAATATGCATTGTATATCATTAACAATGAGAGAATTAAAGTTGACATGACAATACAAAATATAACATATATAGAAATGATTCTTCAGAAATATATAGTATCTCTACATGGAAAACTAATTATTATTGAAAATATAAAAAGTCACATATCTGTATATACAGGAAAATTGTTATTAATGATTTTTTTTTTTTACTTGTTTAGGTATTTCTTCTCTTATAACTCGGATTATTGTCTTTCTAGGGATAACGGTATACCATGTAGCAAATTCAGTTTGCTCTGGGGGTTCAGAAGGGTTGTAGCAAGCCGCTGGCCCACTGTGGTGGGGGGGGTGCACACACCTGAAACTGGGTGTTATTATATAGGCAAGTGACTTTTAAGCCCTTGCATGTCTTTTACACACCCCAGTCTGCTTCCTTCCTCTCTGCCTTACTTTCCCAAATTAAAAAGCAAACATAAACCATGAAATGTGTACTTCTAAGCTGCTGTGGGGCCCTCTCTGGCCCCTGCTTTGGTTCTGTGCCAATAAAAAGCAACATGAGGCCACCTAAATACTTACTCTGTCTGTGGGAACGGTGCGGGGCCGCTGTTCACTCCATCACATGCCCAGTGGGGGTCACTGGGAGAAAGTTCACTCAGGTCTCAGGACCAGGAGTAGCTGTGACTCTTTGGAGCAATCTTATTTCATAAATATTGAATGAAACACGTGTCTATTTCATATATAGCTATACCTCTATCTAATCTACTTTACATAATCTCATTTGTATCTGCTTATAGATATTCACATCTTCAGCGGAATTTTGCTTTGGATAAAGGGAGCCTCAGAGTTGAATGTGCTTTTCTGTAGCATTAAAGAGGTGTCAACTGTGTGTACGGCAGGACACACCAGAAAGGGAACTGATAGCCTGGCTCAGGAGAGAACAGGAGCATCGCTGTAGCAGAAGGAGCCCTGGACTGGGGGTCTTGCACCTAGGGCCTACTCCCAGCTGTGTTTTTTGCTGGTTGTATGTTCAGAGTTGACAGTATCTATTTTCTTGGTTAGTAACACACTAGCATGCCTCTCCAAATCTTCTCTCTCATTCATTGCAAAATCAGTAAATGTTTTCCATTAAAGTTCTTATAAATACTACATAATGTTGGGGCTTGTGTTGTGTCAATACCAGAAACCCCTTTCCCTTAAAAAAAAAAAAATACTAAATCTGAACTCATGGTGCAGAAGCTCTCCTTTGAAGAAGATACCATCTCAGGGTAATTAAAAAGAAAAAGAACGTTATGCTCAAAGTTTTTTCTTGTCTGTGTTGGAAACAAAAGGCTTGCCTTTGCTGTGTGTTGGGTGTGTGCAGCCTCTGGCATTGGGAGTGGAGAAGGGGCTGCCACAGACCAGTGCTGGTGTATCTTAACATTGAGAAAAGCAGGATTTTCAAGGCACGTGAAATCTCCACCCCCAAATATCTCAGTATAGTAAGTGCCAGCTCAGCAGCTAATTAAAAAGTAATAGTCATATGGGATTTGAAGTGTCTCAGTGAAGGAGTCACAGTGTAACAAAGTGGCCAAATCTCTTTCAGGGATGGTACAGAGTAGTTAGTTTGTATTTTTTTTTTTTTTAAGCAGGTGAAATAGAATATGATACCATTTTTCAAAGCTCAGACAACCCTTCAGATGCTTTTCAATGTTTCTTTGTGGTTCTGTTTCTTAGCAAATCACCCTAATGCAAGAATTGTACCTGGAGCAACATTTTAGTCAAAACGACTTGTGTAACTGTTTAGGGCATCTGGCTGGTGATATGTTTTAATTTATTGCCTTGTTCATTTTGCTGACAAAATACTTTCTCCTGTGCTGAATTGCGGCCCTTATTCATGTTGCCTGAATACGAATTAATGACCTTTGATTTCTGTGGAGGCCTATTTTGCTTTGTAGGTACTTTGTATTTTGCAAAAACTGTTCTATGTGAAATGTGTTTTAAATTGCTTTTTACATCCCCTGCCTTTCTTCCACGGCTTATATCCTCCCCGAAAGACAACTTTTGAGGTAGCTCCACTAAAAGTGGCACTGAACTGAAGGAATATCTCAAGAAAATGTGTTTCAAGATACCAAGAGGCCAGTTACTCCAGGAGGAAGCAGTCAGGGATTGTGGTGGTGGCGGTTGGGTGTCTATCTGGGATCCATTCTGTATTTCCCATTTCCACAAACAATCCTGATTTTGTTCAGGCACAAACCCACCCCTTCCTAGCTGGGGGTTGTTGGGCCCGAACCCCGACCTGGTTTGAAAGCTGAAGATATGTAAGTTTAAAACAAAATCCAGAAATGCTGGGAGAAGGCTCACATTAATTCAGGCTGGTAACCCGAGAAAATGCAGCCTCTGTCTGGCCTCTTCAGAAGGCTTTTATTGATTTCTAACAAAGACGCATAAGCAAAATGTAAAAAAAAAACCCAAAAGATAGGGTTGAAAGAATCCCAAGTCCCCAGGAAGACTGGAGATAGAGAGAGGCTGGGTAAATAGTAGGGCATTGCTAACAGACCAGACAGCTGATAGTGAGTTTAGAAAGGTGGAAGAGAAACTAGTTCTGTCCCTGCAGGGGAAGTAAACCAAGTTTCCTAATCTAACTACATATCGAAAATTCAAAGAGCTTAACCCCTCCCACCTGCTGACTCTGGAAAGCAGAGCCTAGTCCAGCCTGTCCCAGCACCTCCAGGCTCAGTCTGGGGGTGTCCCCATGGATACCCCAGGATTGAGGTGGGGCGTGCCCCACTGAGAAGTCAACCCATCTACCACCCACTCTTCCTCATGCAACTATGAACTAAAATAAAATCTTAGTGATGGACTGACTGCACCCTCTGGGCCAAAAGGATTCCTAAAACTGAGTTGGTAGCGGTGAGACAGGAGATCAGACACGCCTCATCATACCTCCTTACCCCCCCTTTAAAGACGTCCTTTGCACCACGCTAAGAGCCTAAGGCTACCTGCAGGTCCTCAATATATGTGACAAGCCACTTGAGTCTGTCCACTACCTTGTCTGAAGCTTTCCCTGTCACCGACTCCTGGTCTTTTAGACAGAGCCTCACTCAGCCAAACGTCAGCTAAAGAACCTTTAAACCCACAACCTGTAATGTCCCGCGTCCAGATGTCCCACTTTTTTCTGCCAAACCAACGTCTCTTTTCCACTTAGTGATTTCTGACTGTAATTCCTGTCTCCCTAGAATATGTAAAACCACCACAAGTTCATTGGCTCAAGGCTCCTTGGCTGTGGCTTAGGGTCGTGGTCCTCAAATTTGGTTTAGATTAAACCTCTTTAAATTATTTTACAGAGCACGGCTTCTTTTCCAGCGACACAACCCAAGTGAGGCAGGGGAGCCGGACTTCCGCCCTCTAGGGACAGAGCCTGGGAGCCAATGGCGGAATTCCTTCTTGCTTGCCAGCGATTGGCTCAGGGGCAGGCACAAGAGCTGAGGGGGCCCAATCAGATGGAAGAGAGTTACTGGAGGGCGGGACTTTTACTCCAGGATACTGGGCGGGTCTTAATCTCTCTCAAAGGATGCGGAAGAGGAAACACCTTGCTCCAGTTGCTGCACAGCCATTTGTAATCACATGAGAACAAAGCTGACCTGATGAATAGGGAAGCACAGAGAGAATCTCAGAGAAAAAGAGACAAACACTGCTGGCTTGACTAGAGCTGGGATTTTGCTTTGTGCAATAGTAAATTTCCTAATTGTTTAAGTGGGTATGAGCCAGGCTTTCTGTTGCTTCAACAAGGTAATTAGCACATGTCTACTATGTGCTGGGTGCTGTCCTACTATGTGCTGGGTGCTGTCCTAGGTACTGGCAGCACAGCAGTGAACACTGGTCAGAGTGTCTGTCCTCTAGAAACTTACTCTCTGAGAGTGAAGACACCCAGATAAAGGTGCAATGTGATGTTGGGCAATGAAGCAGGGAGGTGGGGAGTGTGGGTGAGAGGGGTGCTAGTGGAGACAGTGTGGTCATGGAAGTGAACACAGAGACAGAGGGTGCCATTGAAACATCTGATGGCAGAATCTTTCCGGCAGAGAAAAGAAATTTAGAGGTCCCAAGGCAGGAATATGCTTGGTGTTTTTACACTGGACTGGAAGGTAAGAGGGAAGCCGAGGTGGGAAGACATGGGTCCCTAGAGGCCAGGGTAGAAAACAGGAACCATCTGTTTGTGTGGGGAGAAGTTACTGGAAAATATAGAGAATGTTAGTTCTTTGCAGTCCAAAACATCCTAATGAGTACAGAAATAAAGTAACTTGGACCTGAAGATAAAACCTGGGCAGATCAGGGCACTCTGCTAGCAGGGTCTATGTGGAACCTTTGAGTGGTCATTATGGCTGTTTGCTCTCCCAGGGATTCATTGAACCCGCTAACTGTTGTTGAATTTTTATAGTTTTGTATAATTAAAATTTGGTATAACCACACATGTATGCACATATGTGCATACATACACATACACAGATACAATATTGGGAAAGTTCCCGTTTTTCCTGTTGTGGTAGGAATTTAAATACTACTTTCGGCAGAAATAACTATTGCATTTATTTTATCATATGCTTTTGCAGCCTTTGTTGAGATGATATCATATATTTTTCCTCCTTTGATCTTCTAGTATGGAGAATTACATAAACACATTTTCTGTTAACTGAATCATCCTTGCATTTCTAAAATAAGCCAACTCGGTCATACTATATTATTTGTGTAATATGTTGCTGAATTCAATGTGCTAATATTTTATTTAGCATTTTTACTTCAGTACTCATAAGAGAAATAAGATTATAGCTTTCTTTTCTGGAGCCCTCTTATTCTACTTGTAGCATTAATGTCTTTGTAAAAAGGAATGGGAATGTTTTCTTCTCTGGGATTGTTTAAATAGTATTATAATTTTCTTTCCTTGAAGATATGGAATAATTCAGTTTTATGGTTAACACAATCTACCCAACCTAAAAAAAAAATCAATTATCATCTTTCATATGATGATCTGTTTTTTTTCCCCACAGGCTTGTATAATTGTTAAACAGATGCAGTTATGCCATTTATTATATGTAATTTCTCATTCTGATTTTCTCCCTTAATGTCAAACACTTTTCCACATGCTACGGTCTTTATAATTATTATAATTGATAAATACCAATTCCATTGTATGGATGGAACATAATTGAATAATTTCCTATCCTTGCACAATTAGGATGCTTCCTGTTGCTATTTTTGTAAAATAATCCTGCAATAAATGTATTTTGCATAAGTTGTATTTTCATTTTAGATTTTTTTCCTTTAGGATAAATTACCAAAAATGGGGTGTAGAAAACTTTCTCTGAGTTTTTTTTTTTTTTTTTTTTGTAGAGACAGAGTTTCACTTTATTGCCCTCGGTAGAGTGCTGTGGCGTCACACGGCTCACAGCAACCTCCAACTCCTGGGCTTCAGCGATTCTCTTGCCTCAGCCTCCCGAGTAGCTGGGACTACAGGCACCCGCCACAACGCCCGGCTATTTTTGGTTGCAGTTTGGCCGGGGCTGGGTTTGAACCCGCCACCCTCGGTATATGGGGCCGGCGCCTTACCGACTGAGCCACGGGCGCCGCCCTCTCTGAGTTTTGAGACATACGGGTAAGTAATTTTCCAAAAGGTTTGCACCAATGTACAAGGCCTCTAGAATTTTGTACTCTATTTGCGTAACTTTCTTGTCAATATTGGTGTATTGGTATTAGTGTTACTTATCATTTTTTTTTCTGTTATTAGGTCTAAAACGGCACCATGACGCTTAGTCTCTGGTCTTAAGAGTGGGGGATGGGGAGGGAACTTTCCCTTCGGTGCTGACCATCTGGCTGAGAGTCCGGAGTTGATTTAGTCACTGAGATTTCTCAGGTGTAGCAGGAGTCAGTGCTTGTAGGATAATATTTAGAAATAAACATATCCTACATCAAGCACACAAAGTAAACGCAGTGTGAGTTTAAAACGGCTTGCTATTCTTACAGAGGCTTGGGGACCTGGGCCCCCCTGAGGCACACGCAGAATTAGCTTGCCTGGAGTTAAAATTCTACAGGCCAATTCTCTGAAGCTTTCGCGTCTCCGGTCACGCAGCATTCCCGACCGCTGAACGAGGCTCCAGCTTTTGGTTGCATTGGACTGACAGAGGGCAAATCCCAGGACTCAGCCTTTCTCGCCTTCTTTGTTTTGCTCTTTGATTAATGTTGGCTGGCCTCTTACAACCAGCTATGCGCAAAGCCTTACTGCAGGTGCTTACTGTTAGGTGCCCAGCCAGACGCAGTGACTGGGAGCTGAGCGTCCACGGGCAGAGGGAGCCAGGGCCTGTGGAGGCCTTCTCCCTCTTTCTCTCCGACTTGCTGATTTCATGAGGCAAACACAAATTGCATCGTCTGAGTAAGTTGGTAGCTGGCTTAGTGAGGAGGGAAGAATCTCAGCTCTTTAACACTGAACTCGGCTCTTGCCTAGTTAATCTGTAAAAACCAAAACACCACTTGCCATCTCAGTGGAGAAGATGTTTTGTTTGAAATCAAAGTACTTTGTAACCAGGATGAATTTCCAATGTCAATAAACTGTTCCCAGGGAGAGGGTCTGATTACAAAAGCCTCAGGTGGAATAATTGAGCTCTCTTCTCCTCAAACTGGGATTCTCACTCAGGCTGATCTCACTCCCTTGTCAGGGGCTCAAAGAAGGATTAATTGGATCAATTCTTGTTTTCATGGTGAGGAAAGAAAGCAAATGGTAGAGTCCAGAAACCACATGTCTGCTCCAAAGTGAGTAAAGAGAAAGAAGGGGCAGAGGGAAAAAGTGTGTTCTTAGATAAAGATTCTTTTTGAGTAATGTGTTGGAAACTGGTACTTTCCTGAATTTGAAGCATGCCACACTTGCTGTTTTTTGACTTGTCAACAAACTGTATGAATATACAACTGTTGTTTAATAAACATGTATTTACCATGTACATATTCTTAACTATGTATTTGATCCTGGGGATACAGAATCAAGTAAGACTTTGTCCCTACCTTTCATTGTGCACAATGTGGAAAAAAATACATAGAATTAAAAAATGATAGTTGTTGGGTCAAAGTGCTGTGAGAGCCCTGAGGAGATGAACACAGGGGCCTTGGTTGGCTGGGTACCAAGTTCTGTGCTTGTTCCATTCAGGACTTTCCTTCCTCACATCTTTCCTGGGGGGATCTTGCACATCCCAAGTGCCTGTCACCCCTGTATGCAGATAAGACCGTTGTTTTCGCTTGCCCCAACCTCTCTCTGGAGTACAGACCTACCTGTGTACCTGGGAGCAGACATTTCCCCTCACATGTCTGGCAGATATTTCAAAGTTGACACAAGGTGCAAGTTGACACAATGCACCTTCCCCCAACCGAGTCCCCCAAATCCCCTGCTGGCCACAGATGCAATCATCTGTCCAGTCAGCAAAGCCAGAGGAGCTGCCAGAGCTGCTGCCACCCCCACCATCCCTTATGGCTAAGATGCTGCTGAGTCAGCCTCCCAGACGGATCGCGGCTGCTCTCTCTCCTCTTTTTTCCACACTTCCCTCATCTTACTTCACACTCTCATCAGCTCCATGGCCTCATCTCTGCTCATCAAGTCTCTTTCTCCAATCTCACCCTCCCTGCTTCCAGATCTGTCCTCTGGGTTGGGACAGATCTCTTTAAAACTCCTACGTGATCCTGTTACTTCTGAGTAAAATCCTCCAGATCTTCCCAGCAGTGTCTCGCCTCTGAAGGTGGAATTTTTTTCTTTTCTTTTCTTTTTTTTTATTGTTAAAAAAAAGGGGGGGATTCATTGAGAGTACAATAAGCCAGGTTACACTGATTGCAATTGTTAGGTAAAGTCCCTCTTGCAATGATGTCTTGCCCCAATAAAGTGTGACACACACCAGGGCCCCACCCCCCTCCCTCCGTCCCTCTTTCTGCTTTCCCCCCAATAACCTTAATTGTCATTAATTGTCCTCATATCAAAATTGAGTACATAGAATTCATGCTTCTCCATTCTTGTGATGCTTTACTAAGAATAATGTCTTCCACTTCCATCCAGGTTAATACGAAGGATGTAAAATCTCCATTTTTTTAATGGCTGAATAGTATTCCATGGTATACATATACCACAGCTTGTTAATCCATTCCTGGGTTGGTGGGCATTTAGGCTGTTTCCACATTTTGGCGATTGTAAATTGAGCTGCAATAAACAGTCTAGTACAAGTGTCCTTATGATAAAAGGATTTTTTTCCTTCTGGGTAGATGCCCAGTAATGGGATTGCAGGATCAAATGGGAGGTCTAGGTTGAGTGCTTTGAGGTTTCTCCATACTTCCTTCCAGAAAGGTTGAACTAGTTTGCAGTCCCACCAGCAGTGTAAAAGTGTTCCCTTCTCTCCACATCCACGCCAGCATCTGCAGTTTTGAGATTTTGAGAAGTGGGCCATTCTCACTGGGGTTAGATGATATCTCAGGGTTGTTTTGATTTGCATTTCTCTAATATATAGGGATGATGAACATTTTTTCATGTGTTTGTTAGCCATTCATCTGTCGTCTTTAGAGAAAGTTCTATTCATTTCTCTTGCCCATTGATATATGGGATTGTTGGCTTTTTTCATGTGGATTAATTTGAGTTCTCTATAGATCCTAGTTATCAAGCTTTTGTCTGATTGAAAATATGCACATATCCTTTCCCATTGTGTAGGTTGTCTCTTTGCTTTGGTTATTGTCTCCTTAGCTGTACAGAAGTTTTTCAGTTTAATGAAGTCCCATTTGTTTATTTTTGTTGTTGTTGCAATTGCCATGGCAGTCTTCTTCATGAAGTCTTCCCCCAAGCCAATATCTTCCAGTGTTTTTCCTATGCTTTCTTGGAGGATTTTTATTGTTTCACGCCTTAAATTTAAGTCCTTTATCCATCTTGAATCAATTTTTGTGAGTGGGGAAAGGTGTGGGTCCAGTTTCAGTCTTTTACATGTAGACATCCAGTTCTCCCAATACCATTTATTGAATAGGGAGTCTTTCCCCCAAGGTATGTTCTTGTTTGGTTTATCGAAGATTAGGTGGTTGTAAGATGTTACTTTCATTTCTTGGTTTTCTATTTGATTCCAAGTGTCTATGTCTCTGTTTTTGTGCCAGTACCATGCTGTCTTGACCACTATGGCTTTGTAGTACAGACTAAAATCTGGTATGCTGATGCCCCCAGCTTTATTTTTGTTACTAAGAACTGCCTTAGCTATATGGGGTTTTTTCCAGTTCCATACAAAACGCAGAATCATTTTTTCCAAATCTTGAAAGTACGATGTAGGTACTTTGATAGGAATGGCATTGAATAGGTAGATTGCTTTGGGAAGTATAGACATTTTAACAATGTTGATTCTTCCCATCCATGAGCATGGTATGTTCTTCCATTTGTTAATATCCTCTGCTATTTCCTTTCTGAGGATTTCATAGTTTTCTTTATAGAGGTCCTTCACCTCCTTCGTTAGGTATATTCCTAGGTATTTCATTTTCTTTGAGACTGTGGTGAAGGGAGTTGTGTCCTTAATTAGCTTCTCATCTTGACTGTTATTGGTGTATACAAAGGCTACTGACTTGTGGACATTGATTTTATGTCCTGAAACATTACTGTATTTTTTGATGACTTCTAGGAGTCTTGTGGTTGAGTCTTTGGGGTTCTCTAAGTATAGGATCATGTCATCAGCAAAGAGGGAGAGTTTGACCTCCTCTGGTCCCATTTGGATTCCCTTTATTTCCTTGTCTTGCCTAATTGTATTGGCTAGAACTTCCAGCACCATGTTGAATAGTAAAGGTGACAGAGGACAACCTTGTCTGGTTCCAGTTCTAAGAGGAAAAGCTTTCAGTTTTACTCCATTCAGTAAAATATTGGCTGTGGGTTTGTCATAGATAGCTACAATCAGTTTTAGAAATGTGCCACCTATGCCTATACTCTTCAGTGTTCTAATTAGAAAAGGATGCTGGATTTTATCAAATGCTTTTTCTGCATCTATTGAGAGGATCATGTGATCTTTATTTTTGCCTCTGTTAATATGGTGGATAACGTTTATGGACTTGCGTATGTTAAACCAGCCTTGCATCCCTGGGATGAAGCCTACTTGATCATGATGAATGACTTTTTTGATGATAAGCTGTAATCTATTGGCTAGAATTTTGTTGAGGATTTTTGCATCTATATTCATGAGTGAGATTGGTCTGAAATTCTCCTTTTTGTTTGGGTCTTTTCCTGGTTTTGGTATCAGGGTGATGTTTGCTTCATAGAATGTGTTGGGGAAGATTCCTTCTTCCTCAATTTTTTGGAATAATTTCTGCAGTACAGGAATAAGCTCTTCCTTGAAGGCTTGATAGAATTCTGGTGTGAAGCCATCTGGACCAGGGCATTTTTTGGTTGGAAGATATTTTATTGTTTCTTTGATCTCGGTGCTTGAAATTGGTCTGTTCAGGAGCTCTATTTCTTCCTGGCTGAGTCTAGGGAGAGGGTGTGATTCCAAATATTTATCCATTTCCTTCACATTGTCAAATTTCTGGGAAAGCTGGAATTTTTAAAGACCCACATTTTATTTTGTTTACCTTTCAACTAGTCCATTTATATTAGAATGATGTCAAGGGTTTCAGAAAAAGACTTTGAAAAAAGGTTACATAAAACTCCAATAGCAAAAACGTAAGTTTAAAACTGGGTGCACACTAGGTAGAGTGTTTCTATAAACCAATCCTTAATTTAGAGACAAGTGTTTTTAATTAAAATAATTAGCATCGCGCTCTATATATATTGTATAGCAGATAAAAGGATTTACAGGTTAGTATTTCAAATGCCAAAAGATAAAAAATAAAAGAATCAAAACAATCCCATTTCAGTTTTACAACATAATTTTTAGATACTGCAGATTTTCATTTTAAATTAAAATAATCAATTAGTGAGGAGTTTCAAAATTCCTAAATTCCATAGGGTCATCAATGAAAGCATTCAAGGAGTAGCTACAGCCTTTTCTTTTTGGAGGATTGCCAGCTGTCTTTCCTTAAGCATTAGACTCTCTGGCAACACCAGCCTTTGACTCCTCTGAGCTGAGAGGAGCCTTTATGAATCACATGTTTTTTCTAGGGATATTCAGATCTTAGATTAACTACAGGGAGAAAGTAAAAGTCAAAACTCATTCAATAAATTCCACTGCATTCAGATTGAGAGAAGTGCCTGAACACACATCTGAAGAAAAACTTAGAGGACGCTTTCCAGCACTGCTGCCTGCCTCTGACTAAGCAGTTGGGGGATCTCCTATTGCGACCACAGAATAACATAGAGGGCACTGGAGGGACCAGAAAACCTCTTTTGTTCATCCTGCAAACAGAGCAAACTGGCTGAAAGCTTCTGGTTTCTTTCTGCTGTGGTAATTAACAGAGATACAGAGCTGCCATCTAGCGACTCAGAAGGAAAAGGCAAGGTGATTTACATGAAAAACAAGACTGAACTTCTGTTAAAAGGAACAAAGCATTCATTTAGTATGTAGTGAAATTAACACAATTTAGGACAAATGTATAGATAAACTAAACTCATATACCTATGAGCTTCTATAATGTACCCTTACATCTCTCATAAATGGTATAGTTTAAATACAATAGAATAACTTTCAAGTTAAATTTCTCATCTCATCCATCTGATGATCTGGGCATGAGACTGCACTAAATAGCCATAAGATGATTATGAATGTAAACCATAAGTGTTTATCATTAAAGAGGCATAAATCAGAAAGACTATACTCCAATCTTGGCTCAAATTTGTGAACTTAGACAAGTTACTTATAATTAAATGTGGATTACAATAGTCACTTTGAAGGATTAGCGTAAGGATTGCATAAGGTAAGTCAGTAAAGGAATGCCTATGCAATAGGCTGGTAATAAATTCTAGTTCTTTGTATCCCTATATGGACAATTAATTTTTGGTTCTTATAAAATATACTCATATCATTTAAGAAAAGAACCACCCTACAAAATAAACTTTTAGGAGGCACAGCAAGATGGCTGAAGAGAAAGCTCCAGAGCTTGTCCCTCTGCAGGAACACCTCGTTTAACAAGTGCCCAAACAACCAAGCATCTTTGGAAGAATCCCAAATCAAGTAAGCGATCGTACTACCTGGTTTTAACTGACATCGAGGAAAGAAGCACAGAAGAAGGCAGAACAGACAGTCCTGCACCGCCTGTGCCACCCCTCCCTCATTCCCTGGCCATGCTGCGCTGGTGCACTGGGGAGAGAGAAGCTGTGTGCCGTGGGGAGGGGGAGTGAAGTCATTACACGGCTTTGTGTTGAAACTCAGGGCCATTCTGGCACAGGGAAAGAAAGCACAGGGCAGAATTGTGTTACTGCCCATGGAGGGAGAATTTAGAACAGCCCACCTAGAGGAAAATTTTCCACCCTGAAGCCTGAGTTCTCGCTAGCCCCACCACCAGTAAAGACCAGTCTGGTGCCTAGACTAAATGTGTAAGACATTGAGGCCACAAGGGTTGCAGTCCTTGGGCAATTCCTGTGGCTGTGCTGTCTTGGAGCCAATGGATGGAGGTGCATGTGACCCGTGAGACACCAGCAGCGAACTGGCCAGTACCTGTGTCACCCCTCCCCCAACCACAGGCAAAATGTTTCAGGAGAGTCTTCTACTTGAGGGAGGGAAAGTGAAAATATCAAAGAACTTTGTTTTGCAACTCAGGTACCATCTCAGCCACAGGAAATTAAACTACCAAGCAGACTCCTGAGGTCCTTGAGTCTAGGCCTTAGTTTCTGGAAGGCATTTCTGAACCTCCCTGGGCCACAAGGAAACATACTCCCTCCCTGGTTGGATTCATCATCTGCTAAGTCAGATGAATAAACTCTGAATAAATATCAGACCCAGCGCCTGTGGCTCAAAGGAGTGGGGCACTGGCTGCATGTATCAGAGGTAGCGGGTTCAAACCCAGCCCTGGCCAAAAACTGCAAAAAATAAACATCATAGGTAGCCAGGAAAAAAGCCATCACTAGCTTTGGGTAAGATTAAGCTGGTTTCGGGTGTGACTAGTTACTGGTAGCCATGCCGGGAGTACCCACATCACTTCTCCCCCAATTCTAGCAGCCCAACATAAAGAGTGAGAGACTGTGCCTGGTAATCCAGGGAATTCTCGTCTCTTACCAAGGTAGTCCACCAGAAATCTGTTAAGAGTCACAGTATTACTGGACTTGGGGCACCCTCAGTGCTAATAAACCAGCAGTGACCAGAGACTTGGACCACAACACTCAATTTCATTTGAGAATGTGGAAAGCCTTCACAAAAAGGATGGATTCAGGGGTGGCGCCTGTGGCTCAAGGAGTAGGGTGCCAGTCCCATATGCCTGAGGTGGCGGGTTCAAACCCAGCCCCGGCCAAAAACCACACACACACACAAAAAAAAAAACAGTAAAAAGGATGGATTCAAACAAGCTCAGACTGTGAAGACTAAAATAAGGACCTAACTCTTCACTGCCCAGATATCGATGAATATCCATAAGCATCAAGAACAGCCAGGAGACATGACCTCACCAAATGAGCTAAAGAAGGTGCTAGTGACCAACCCAGAGGATGGAAAGGGGTGGCCTTTTTAAATAAAAAACTCAAAATACCTGTCCTGAAGAAGCTCAGTGAACTTCAGGATAGCACAGAGAAAGAATTCAAAAGCCTATCAGAGATATTTCACAAAGTCTGAAAAAAAAGAAGAAGAAGAAAAAGAATAGGAAGAAGAAAAATCCTGCAGAAATAGAAGAAAAATCCTGCAGAAATCCGTGAGCTGAAGAATTTGTCAGAGCTTCTCAAACAGCAGAACTGACCAGAAAGAAGAATCCCTGTGCTTGAAGACAGTCTATTTGAAAATGTATAGTCAGATAAGAAAAAAAGAAAAAAAAAAGATTGAAGTACACCTACAAGATATAGGAAATAGAACAAATCTAAGAATGACTGACCTTAAAGAGGAGGTAGAAGGAAACTGCAGTAGGAAGTTTATTCAAAGACATTATAAGAGAGAACTTTCCAAGCCTAGAGAAAGATAACAATATTCAAGTATAAGAAGGTCACACAACACCAAGCAGATCTAGCCTAAACAAGGCTACCTCAAAGCAATTAAGAAAATGCTACAAAAGCTATGTTAACTAGTATGATGAAAATGTGTCAAACGATCTATGCACCAAGTATATGGTGCCCCATGATCATACTAATGTACACAGCTATGATTTAATAAAAATAAATAAATAAAAAATAATAACAATTAAGCTCCCAAAAGGCATGGAATAAACAAAAGATCCTAAAGCAGCAGTTCTCAACCTGTGGGTCGCGACCCATAGGAACTGTATTAAAGGGTCGTGGCATTAGGAAGGTTGAGAACCACTGTCCTAAAGGAAGCAGGAAGAAAGAAAAACAATGTGTCTGGCAGAAGACTTCTCAGTGGAAACCCTACAGGCCAGGAAAGAAAGGCATGACTTATGTGAAATGCTGAAGAAAAAAAGCCTTGACCCAGGAATATAATATCCTGCACAGGCATCTGTATCCTTCAAAAATAAAGGAGAAATAAAGACTTTCCTAAATAAAACCTGAGGGATTTCATTAACACCAGACCTCTCCTATGAGAAATTCTAAAAGGAATTCTTCAATATGAAAAACAACAACAACAAAAAAGAATATAAACATACAATAAGACATATTCTGAAGGTATAGAACTTACTGGTAACAGTATGGGCACAAATACAGAATATTCTACGGCATAATTGCAGTGTACAAACCACTTGTATCTTCAATAGGAAGATGAAAAGACAAACTTATCAAAAATAACTTTTGAGAGATAAATAATATAAAAAGATATGGATGAAACAAAAAAAGTTTTAAAAGTTGGAGAGATGAGGGCAGCTCCTGTGGCTCAGTGAGTAGGGCCCCAGCCCCATATGCCGAGGGTGGTGGGTTCAAACCCAGCCCCGGCCAAATTGCAACAAAAAAATAGCTGGGCGTTGTGGCGGGCGCCTGTAGTCCCAGCTGCTTGGGAGGCTGAGGCAAGAGAATCGTGTAAGCCCAAGAGTTAGACGTTGCTGTGAGCCGTGTGATGTCATGGCACTCTATCTGAGGGCGGTACAGTGAGACTCTGTCTCTACAAAAAAAAAAAAAAAAAAAAAAGTTGGAGAGATGGAGTTAAAGGGGAAAATTTTTGTTAGATTTCTCTTTTGTTCATTTATTTGTTTGTAAGAAGAGTTGTCATATATAAAATAATTGGTTATAAAATGTTTCTTGCAAGTCATGGTAACTCAAATTAAAAGACCTACAATAAATACACAGAAAATGAAAAACAAGAAGTTAAAACACTACCAGAGAAAATCACTTTTAAAAGGAAGTCAGGAAGGAAGGACCACAAAAAAGTAGAAATCAAATAACAATATGGCAGTAGTATGTCCTTACTTACAAGTAATAACATTGAATATGGATGGACTAAATTCTCCAATCAAAAGACAGAGTTGCTGAATAGATTTAAAAAAGAAAAAAGAGAGAGAGCCAAAGATGTTGTCTGGAAGAAACAATTCACTTCCAAAGACATACCTAGACTTAAAATTAAGGAATGGAAGAAGATATTCCATGCAAATGTAAACCAAAAAAGAGGATAGCTATGCTTTCATCAGATAAAAGATGAGATAAAACCTGTAAAAAGGGAAAAAGAGGTCATTATATTATAAAAAAGGTTTGAATTCAGCCAGAGGATATAAAAATTTTAAATATATATGCACTCCACACTGGAGCACCCAGACAAATTTTATGAGAACTAAAGAAAGAGATAGACCCAATACAATAACTGCCAGAGACCTCAACACCTCACTTCCAGCATTGGACAGATCATTGAAACAGCAAATCAATAGTGAAACATTGGACTTAATATGCACTACAGACCAAATAGACCTAAGAAATATTTACAGAACATTTCAACTAACACATACAGAATTCACATTCTCCTCAGCTCACGGATCATTCTCAAGGATAGACCATATGATAGACCACAAAACAAGTCTCAAAAAGTTTCAGAAAAACTAAAATCATACCAAGTACTTCCTTTGACCACAATGGAATAAAACCAGAAATCAGTAACAAGAGGAACACTGGAAAGATACAAACACAGAAAGTAAACAATATGCTCCCGAATAATGAGATTAAGAAGGAAATTTTAAAATGTCTTGACATGAATTATTATAAAACAAAAATATAACATCAAAACCTATGAGATACAGTAAAAGCAGAAATAAGAGAAAAGTTCATAACCATTAGTGCCTGCATCAAAAGAGTAGAAGAGCTTCAATAAACAACTAAATGATGCATCTCAGAGAACTAGAAGGATAAGAGCAAACCAAACCCAAAGTCAGAATTAAAGAAATAAATTCAGAACAGAAACAAATGAAACTGGAACTAAAAAACAAAATAAAATAAGAAAATAAATCAATTAAACAAAAAAGTATTCTGGAAAGATAAACAAAATAGACATGCCTTTAGCAAGACTAAGAAAAAAAGAAGACCCAAGTAAATATCAGAGATGAAAATGGAGACATATGAGGTCTGACAATTAAGTTTGCAAACGCATCCTAGAAAAAGTATTACATACTTCATTGCTGAATATCACTGTGGTCACCTTCAAAAATACTGCCCCTGGGAAGCTATGAACTGATGCCACTACCTAGTTTACTCATCAAAGCAATTTAGGAACTCTTTTTCTAGAATGGCCATCAGAGCTATTGTTGTATTGCACTGAATGTCTTGAATGTCATCAAAATGTCTTAAAAATCACAACATAACAAAGATATTTGTACCAGAATGTTTATTGCAGCCCAATTCATAATAGCTAAGTCATGGAAAAAGCCCAAGTGCCCATCGATCCACGAATGGATTAATAAATTGTGGTATATGTATACCATGGAATACTATGCAGCCTTAAAGAAAGATGGAGACTTTACCTCTTTCATGTTTACATGGATGGAGCTGGAACATATTCTTCTTAGTAAAGTATCCCAAGAATGGAAGAAAAAATACCCAATGTACACAGCCCTACTATGAAACTAATTTGGGACTCTCACATGAAAGCTATAACCCAGCTACAACTTAACAGTAGGGGGAAGTGGGAAAGGGGGGGGGTGGGTAGAGGGAGGGGAATCGGTGGGATCACACCTGTGGTGCATATTACAGGGGTATTTGCGAAACTTGGTAAATGTAGAATGTAAATGTTTTGGCACAGTAACTGAGATAACGCCGGAAAGGCTATGTTAACCACTGTGATAAAAATGTGTCAAATGGTTTATGAAGTCAGTGTATGATGCCCCATAATCATATCATTGTATACAGTTATGATTTAATAAAAAAAAATAAATAAATAGAATAACAGAGAAAAAAAAATGTCTTCCTTTCAATATTTCTTTCATAGTCAGGTAAAGAAAAAAGTCACAGGGAGCCAGATCAGGTGATTAGGCAGGGTGTTCCACAAAAGTTATTTGTTTACTGGCCAAAAACTTCCTCACAAGCAGTGCCATGATGCAAGAACCTTGAGCTACTGGGGAAAAGTTCAGGGCCTTTTCACCTTTTCAATGCAAGATTTTCAGCATTTCTGAATAGTAAACTTGGTTAACTGTCCAGCTGGTACAAATTCATAATGAATAATCACTCTGATATGAAAAAAGGTTAGCGATAAAAATTTAAATCTTGATTTGGAATGATGGGCATTTTGGTCTTGGAAAACTGGCTGACTTACATAGTTTACTTTGATGCTTTGTTTCACGGTTGTATTGGTACACCCATGTTTCATCAGCAGTGATGACATCATCTTGCCTCTCCAAAGGGTCTGGGCAAACTTTGACTCTCTTTTGCTTTTGCTCATAGGTGACTCCTTTGGGACCATTTTTGCAAACATCTTTTTCATGTGAAGATTTTCAGTTAAGATGTTCCTGTTTGTCTATGGATGTTTACTTGGTCTAATATGCTTTTCACAGTCAGTCAATAATGCTGATGCACAGTTTGATGAACTCTTGCAATGTTTTCATCAGTTCTGCTTGTTACTGGTCCCCCGACTTCTCTTCATTAGTGACACTTTATCTCCCGTTAGAAAAATGTTTAATCCATTTGTACAATACCATTTTCTTCATGGCCTTAACCTCATAAATTTTAACTAACATATCCTTGATTTCACTTCCACGCTTGCCAAGTTTAATAAGAAATTTCATGTTTGTTTGTTGCTCTAATTCAAACTTCGACATTCTTGTGATGGCACATGAAATCAGGCAACAACAGTTAATGCCACTCAGCCGGATATCACGTGTCAACATGAAAACACTGATATACCAAGGTTATGAATCCTTACTGAGTGTTTGTATAGTGCTTCCAATATAAGCACACAGTAGTAAGTTTGCAAATTTAATTGTCAGGCCTTATACAACTGATACTTCAGAAATTCAAAGGATAATTAGACCATAAGCAACTATATGCCAATAAATTAGAAAACTCAGAAGAGATGGATAAACTCCTACACACATACAACCTACCAAGATTTAACCAGGAAGAAATCTAAAACCTGAATTAAGCAGGTTTTAGAGATATAAACAGTAATAAAAAGTATCCCATCAAAGAAATGTTCAGGACCTGGTGGCTTCATTGTTGAATTCTACCAAGCACCAAAAGAAGAACTAATGTCACTCCTACTCAAACTATTAAAAGAAATAATAATCAAGGCACAGAGGATACCCCTTCTGTAAACTCCTTCTACAAGGCCTGTATCACCCTGATACCAAAAGCAAAGACACATCAGCAACAAAATAAACTATAGACCAATATCTCTGATAAACATAGATGCAAAAATCCTCAACAACATATCAGCAAACTGGATTCAACAACACATTAAAAAGATTCATCATGATCAGATGGGATTCATCCAAGGGATGCAAGGATGGTTCAACATAGGCAACTCAATTACCATGATAGGTCAAGTCAACAGAATGAAGGACAAAAAACATATTATCATTTCAATTAAGGCTAAAAAAAGCATTTTATAAAATTCAACATCTCTTCATGATAAAAACTCTCAAATAATGTATATATAAGGAACTGACCTCAATATAATAAAAGTCATATTTGACAGACCCACAGCTAGTGCCATACTGAATGTGGAAAGAAAAAAAAAAAGTCTAAGATCTGAAACATGGCAAGGACACCCACTTTCACCATTGTTATTCAACATAGTACAGAAAGTTCTAACCAGAGCAATCATATAGGAGAAAGAAATGAAGGGTATCCAAACCGAAGAGGAAGAAGTCAGGTTACCTTGTTTGCAGACAATATGATCTTATATCTAGAGAAACCTAAAGACTCCACCCCAAAACTATTAGAAATAATAAACAAATTTAGTAAAATTACAGGATACAAAATTAACATACATAAATCAATGGCATTTTGTCGCGGACCGCCGAGTCGATGGGCCTCAGTCCGAGGGTGCTCAGGGTGAACGGTATAGGTTGGTTGAGAGGTCGACGCAGGAAAAAATGACAGACTGCACACAGCACTTGGTGAAGCATGCAGCTGTAAATTTTATTGAGTTTAGAAGTTGGTATTTATACATTTTCTTTCCAAGGTTCAAACAATGTAATCGTTATTTTGCTTATGCTTGTAAATTATCTTTGTGTCTGCATATGCGGTTTATCATGTATTACATGTTTTCAAGGTTTTGCTCTCCGGAGGGAGGTGGTTTATCTTTTCAAGGTTTTGCTCTCCGGAGGGAGGTGGTTTATTTTTAACACCTGGTTACTTCCTCTTATCTAGGAATGTCAAGGCTTGTGACTTCTCTTAGCTCTGTAATTGTTCTCAGTTTCTTATAATTTCTTTTAAAAATAGCTGAACATATTCTTTTACGTATAATGCTTGACTACTTCTATATATATTTTCTATATATTTTTATTCTTATTAGTAACTATACTTTGATTTATAATTAATTGTTTGTTAAACATTAAACTACTCTATGAAAGCAAGATGTTTTTCTAAGTAAAGTTTTACTGTAGGTGGTGATAGTGTATGTCATGTTGGAACATCTTGTTTGCTGTGCCTGCATTGTCTCAATGCACTGTCTCAATTCACTGACATTTGATGATAGGAACGTGCTATTGCACCGTTCCCCTGGAGACATTGAGTCTCTTCAGGCATTCTTTCTCTGTTTAATTATGGATCAGTAAGTCATTATGTTTATTCTTAGTTTCTCAAGACAAGCAGGCATTCAACTCAACAAACAGGTTTCAGAGCAAAGGTTTCTTAGGCTTTTATGCCGCACCTCGTGAGTCATTACGTTCAACAAAAAGTATGCTAGGCAACTTCTGTGCTGCTGTCGCATACTAGGGGTGCTGGGGGCTTCGCTCCGGGGAGCACAGACCACCTACCCATGCGTTTTACAACGCGGACAGCGCCACCTCGCTGCGGCTTGATGCCGAGGGTGCGGCAGCATTTCTACATAGTAACAGTAAACAATCTGAATATGAAATCAACAAATTAATCCCATTTATAATAGCTATGAATAAAATAAGATACCTAGGAATAAACTTAACCAAAGAAGTGAAAGACCTCATTAACGAAAACTATAAAATACTGATGAAAGAAGTGGAATAGGAAATTGTAAAAAGGAGAGATATTACATGTTTGAAAATTAGAAGAATCACTATTTTCTAAAGTCCATACTATTCAAAGCAACCTACAGATTCAATGTAATGTCCATCAAAATACCAATGACCTTCTTCACAGAAATAGAAAACATAATCCTAAATTTATATGGAACCATAAGAGACCCTGAATAGCCAAAACCATCCTGAGTAAAAAGAATAAAATTGAAAGAATCACATTACCCAACTTTAAATTATACTATGGAGCTGTAGTAACCAAAACAGCATGGTACTGGTATAAAAACAGACACATAGACCAATATAACAAGGAACAGAGAGAACTCAGAAATAAATCCGCACATCTATAGTAAACTTTCCTTCAACAAAGGAGCCAACAAATACAACATAGGGGAAAGGACAGTCACTTCAATAAATGATGCTGGGAAAATTAGATATCCACGTGCAGAAGAATGAAACTAGACCCTTATCTCTCTCACAATATATAAAAATCAAATCAAAATAGATTAAATATTTAAATCTAAGATATGCAACTATGAAACTATTAAAATAAAACTTTGGAGAAATGCTTCAGGTCTCAGCAAGGACTTCTGGAGTAACACCCCCAAAGCCCAGTCAACCAAAGCAAAACTGGGATCACATCAAGCTAAAAAGCTTCTGCACAGCAAAGGGAACAATATACAAAGGGAAGAGACAACCCACAGAATGTGATAAAATATGTGCAAACTACCCAGGGCAAGGAATTAATAACTAGAATGAACAGAGTACAAGGAGCTTTTTAGCAAATTGATAGGAAAAATATCAAATAATCAGATTTTAAAATGGGCAAAGGAACTGAATAGACTTTTTCAGAAGAAGGCATATAAATGACCAACAGGCATATAAAAAATGCTCAAGATCATTAGTCAGAGAAATGTAAATCAAAATTGCAATGAGTTATCATCTCACTCCAGTTAAAATGGCTTTATCAAAAAGACAGGCAATAGTGAATACTGCTGAGGACAAGCAGAAAAGGGATCCTCATATACTATTGGTGGGAATATAAATTAGCACAACCACTATAGAAAACAGTATGGAGATTCCTCAAAAAAACTGAAAATAGAACTACCATATGCTCAACAATCCCTCTGCTGGGTATATATCCAAAAGATGGGGATTTGGTATGTTGAAAAGATATATGCACTTTACTGCAGCACTATTCACAGTAGCTAAGATTTGGAAGCAACCAAAGTGTCCATCAACAGATGAGTGGATGAAGAAATTGTGGTACATATACACAATGATTATAGACTCGCAAAAAGAATGAAGTCCTGCCCCTTGAAAGAACACGGGTGGAACTGGAGAACATTATGTTAAGTGAAATAAGCCAAGCACAGAAAGACCAGTCTTGAAAGTTTTCACTCATATGTGGGAGATATATATTAACAACAATGGATTTCATAGAGACAGAGAGTAGAATCATGGTTACCAGAGGCTGTGAAGTATGTGCATGGGGAGCTGGATAAAATAGGAATGGTTAATGGATGCAAAAATACAATGCACCCATTGATAGAATGAACAATATGCCATAGTGACCATAATCAACACTAAGGCAGGGTATAACATTAAAATAACTAAAAGAATGGAATTGCAATGTTTCTAAGACAAATGTTAAATGCTTATGGTGATGGATACCGCAATTGCCCCGATTTGATTAAGTCACATTGTATGCCTGTATCAAAACTTCACGTATACATTTTAAAGATACACAATTATTATGTAACCATAATTAAAATATTTTAAGAATTTAAAGAACTCAGTGTCATAAAACATTCCATCAAGAACTTGAAGAGACAATAAAATCATAAACCCTAGAGATGCAAATGAGAAAAATATAAAATAAACTTATGACAGTCAATTATTCCAAAGGTAAAAGATGTCAAGTGCTTAATTTCAACGTCTTCGAAAAAATGTTACCTCTCAATCTATTACATTTTCTGCATCTAGTAGCTTTGATGTCAACAAGGAAAGGGGAAGATGTGACATGTATTCAATATGTTTCATCTTTGAGTCTCCCAGCTGTAACATTAGGTGTTTTGAAACCACCCAGTCCATCAAGTTGGTTATTACAATACATTTTTATCACAGTTCACAGAGTAAGAAAAACAGATAATCTCTCCATAATTTACACACATGCACATATATCTAGAAATATTATAGCTGAGAGCTTTATAGAGAGATGTTGTACATTGTACATGTTTTTTTTACCATTGTTGATATTATGGAATGCTTTTTAGCCAGGTGTTTTTCACATGATTATGTATAACAAAGAATTCATTCATATATGCCCTTGATGTAAGAATTTATAAAAATCTAATATGTTCTTTTAGATTACAATTGAGCCAGGCCTCTAAGTAAAAGTCTAAAAAAGTAATGACAGAATATTTTAGAATCCTTTTCTTAATTATTGTGGCTTCACTATTCCTTTCGAACCTTTTTACCATTCTTCATCTTATTCACTCACTATTGGCTGATCATGGCTGTTAATTAAATAACTGTCAGCTGAGTCCACCATGCCCCTGTGCAGTTGAGCCCAGTTGGATATAGGGCTCTTATGACAAAAGGAAGCTGGGAAAACTTGCATTTTATAACATCATCCTTAAGAATTGCTGTACTCTTACCGAAGCCAGTCTAGCTTCATTTTGTGTGAAAAGCTCCTATGAAGTATATAAAATTAAATTCTCAGCCAATGTTATAGCTATATTTCTCCACCAGGGGGAGCACAACTTTTGTGCTTGATGCAAGACTTCTTTTCATTTTTATTTTATTTTTTTTTATTAAATCATAACTGTATACAATGATATGATTATGGGGCATCATACACTCACTTCATAAACCATTTGACACATTTTTATCACAGTGGTTAACATAGCCTTTCCGGCGTTATCTCAGTTACTGTACCAAAACATTTACATTCTACATTTACCAAGTTTCGCAAATACCCCTGTAATATGCACCACAGGTGTGATCCCACCGATTCCCCTCCCTCTACCCATCCCCCCTTTCCCACTTCCCCCTATTGTTAAGTTGTAGCTGGGTTATAGCTTTCATGTGAGAGTCCCAAATTAGTTTCATAGTAGAGCTGTGTACATTGGGTATTTTTTCTTCCATTCTTGGGATACTTTACTAAGAAGAATATGTTCCAGCTCCATCCACGTAAATATGAAAGAGGTAAAGTCTCCATCTTTCTTTAAGGCTGCATAGTATTCCATGGTATACATATACCACAATTTATTAATCCATTCGTGGATCGATGGGCACTTGGGCTTTTTCCATGACTTAGCTATTATGAATTGGGCTGCAATAAACATTCTGGTACAAATATCTTTGTTATGTTGTGATTTTTGGTCTTCTGGGTATATGCCCAGCAGAGGAATTACAGGATTGAATGGCAGATCTATTTTTAGATCTCTGAGTGTTCTCCATATATCTTTCCAAAAGGAATGTATTAATTTGCATTCCCACCAGCAGTGCAGAAGTGTTCCCTTTTCTCCGCATCCACGCCAACATCTCTGGTCTTGAGACTTTCTGATATAGGCTAGTCTCATTGGAGTTAGATGATATCTCAAAGTAGTTTTGATTTGCATTTCTCTGATGATTAAAGATGATGAGCATTTTTTCATATGTCTGAAGGCCGTGCGCCTGTCTTCTTCAGAGAAGTTTCTCTTCAAATTCCTTGCCCAGCCTGCGATGGGATCCCTTGTTTTTTTCTTGCTGATGCGTTTGAGTTCTCTGTGTATTCTGGTTATTAAACCTTTGTCAGAGATATACCCTGCAAATATCTTCTCCCATTCTGAGGGCTGTCTGCTTGCTCTGCTTACTGTGTTCTTAGCTGTGCAGAAGCTTTTTAGTTTGATCAAGTCCCAGTAGTGTATTTTTGAAGCTGCTTCAATTGCCCGGGGGGTTCTCCTCATGAAATACTCACCCAGACCAATTTCTTCAAGGGTTTTCCCTGCATTCTCCTCTAGTATTTTTATAGTTTCATGTCTTAAGTTTAAATCTTTAATCCAATGAGAGTCTATCTTAGTTAATGGTGAAAGGTGTGGGTCCAATTTCAGTCTTCTGCAGGTTGCCAGCCAGTTCACCCAGCACCATTTGTTAAATAGGGAATCTTTTCCCCACTGGATGTTTTGAATTGGCTTGTCAAAAATCAAATAGCGGTAAGTAGCTGGATTCATCTCTTGGTTCTCTATTCTGTTCCAGATATCTACTTCTCTGTTTTTGTGCCAATACCATGCTGTTTTGATCACTATCGATTTGTAGTAAAGTCTGAGGTCTGGTAGTGTGATTCCTCCTGTTTTGTTTTTATTTCTGAGTAATGTCTTGGCTATTCGAGGTTTTTTCTGATTCCATATAAAACGAAGTAATGTTTTTTCAAGATCTTTAAAATATGACAGTGGAGCTTTAATAGGGAGTGCGTTGAAATTATATATTGCTTTGGGTAGTATGGACATTTTGATAATGTTGATTCTTCCTAGCCATGAGCATGGTATGTTTTTCCATTTGTTAACATTTTCAGCTATTTCTTTTCTTAGAGTTTCATAGTTCTCTTTATAGAGATCTTTCACGTCTTTTGTTAGGTAAATTCCCAAATATTTCATCTTCTTTGGCACTACTGTGAATGGGATAGAGTCCTTAACTGCTTTTTCAATTTGACTGTTGTTGGTGTATATAAAGGCTACCGATTTATGAATGTTGATTTTGTAACCTGAGACGCTGCTGTATTCCTTGATCACTTCTAGGAGTTTTGTAGTAGAGTCCCTAGTGTTTTCCAGATACACAATCATATCATCTGCGAAGAGCGAGAGTTTGATCTCTTCTGACCCTATATGGATACCCTTGATCGCCTTTTCTTCCCTAATTGCGGTGGCTAAAACTTCCATTACAATGTTGAAAAGCAATGGAGACAATGGGCAGCCTTGTCTGGTTCCTGATCTGAGTGGAAATAAGACTTCTTTTTAAAAGGGAAGTTATTTTATGCTTTGAAGAGTTCTCAAAAATCACCAAATCTTTAATTTTACAGAGAAGAACACTACATCATAGATAATCTAAGTATGTCATCACATACTAACAAAAAAATAGATCTAGATGTAAAACCCAAGTATGAGACTTCTCATTTTCTCCTGGAGCACACTCAAAATATCTTACTTCTTTCCAATACTAAGTCACTGTCAAAAGCATAGTTGGGAGTAAATATCAATACATTTAACAATTTTACATCCAAATGAGCAATTGACATCCACAATTACTATTCCATACAAACGTTTCCTTTGTTGTAGGTTTTTTTAAAGTTAATTTTAGTATAAGAAAAAATATAAAATTTGATTTTAATAACAGAAAAAACAATGTTCCATGGAAATTAACTTATAGATTAATTCACTAACAAGTATTTCATCTATATGGCAATTTAACAATCTTAATCTGATTTTAAAAAAGCTCTGACAGTTTTGGCTGTATGCCCATAGGGCACCAGCCACATCCATCAAAGCTGGCGGTTTCCAGCTCGGCTGGGGCCTATTAAACAACAATGACAACTACAACCAAAAATAGCCAGGCGTTGTGGCAGGCATCTGTAGTCCCAGCTACTTGGGAGGCTGAGGCAAGAGAATCATTTAAATGCAAGAGTTTGAGGTTGCTGTGACCACAGAATTCTATTGAAAGTGACATAGTGAGACTCTGTCTCAAAAAAAGAAAAAAAAAGTTCTGACAGTTTTTAAGGGCTCACACCTGTGAGGCTGATGTGGGAGGATCATTTGAGTCCAGGAGTTCAAGACTATTCTGTCCAACACAGTGAGACCTCACTTCTACCCCTAACTCCCAAATTAAATTAAGCAGCATGGTGGTGTGTGCCTGGAGTCACAGATATTCAGGAGGCTAATCCAAGACCATCACTTGAGCCCAGCTGCCGTGAGCTATGATCATGGCACTGCACTCTGGCCTGGGTGACAAAGCGAGATGCTATCTAAAATAATAATAATAATCATATCCTTAGGACTGTTTGCCCAGGCACAACTTGGCTGACTGCTCCCTAGAGTGGCCAGTTTCCTGCTGGAGCTAGCTGTTGTCAGGCTCACTCTCTGGCTGGATGTAGAATGACACAGCTTCTGAAGAGCATATACTTAGTTCCACTTCAAGAATGATTTTCTTTGCAAGATATAAATGGAAACAGACATACTCTTCTGACTGGATTCCCCTGCAAGCTTAGGGAAACAAAAGCAGTTCATCCCACCTGGCAAATGGGAAGTTAAATCACGGAATCTGTCACAATTTCAAGATAAATAAAAGAGATGGACATTCAACATCTTACCTCCTGGGCAGCATCTGAACCTTTTTTAGGAGATTCCAAAACAGCAGATTGAGATTCTGGATTGGAAAAGAAGTAGATAGTCAATATCTTAAAGAACAAATTTTCCTATTTCCTCAGTCAAAAAATAAAACTTTCACTGAAATATGTCTTCAACCATAAATACCAAAAATATTTAGTCTTTTGCAACTATTTTATTAGACTATTAGGATATGACACCTTTTGGCATACAGAACACATACAGTGATGAACACTCACATCATTAATTATTTTTAAACATCAGAATAGTCCTTTGCCCATTTTTACACATCAACCATAATTGTTTTTTTCAATCTCTACACTCTACATTATGCCACGAAGTCCTTAAGACCTTTACTCATTATTCACTTAGCTTACATCTGTACCATGAATCTTAAAAGGATGGAATCTCAAGAGCTGGACCTCACTATAACAATTATGTTTTGATTTTCCTGAGAGATAATGAACACTGTCACCCAGAGGCACTGAGTAATAAGAGACTCAGAAGGGATTTTGCTCCTTTACTCTTCGTGTCACTTGAGATTCCTGGAGATTGCAAATTCATCACACCTGACAACTAAGGGAACATCAAGTCCTGGATTTTTATTGTTGTTTTTAAGCTGGAGGGCACTGTCTTCTAAGTAAAGCTTACTAACAAAATTTAAAACCATAAAAATAAAAACGAAAGGTCTTCCAAGAATCCCAAATACATTAGATCTGAAAACCACTAATCTCATCATCTCCTACATTTTGGAGATGAAGAACCCAGCGCCCACAACGCAAATGGTCAGTGGCAAGGTGAAGACGAAAGTTTCTATCTCCTGTCACATTGCTCCTGACACTGGCAGGCAGACCAGATCCCAGACACAGTATATAGTAGCCATTCTTCATGATTGGCTCAACATCCCCAACTCAGCAGGACTGTAGCTGATGTATGTGACAATGTGACAAAAAAATAAGATTTTTTTTTTTTTGCAGTTTTTGGCCGGGGCTGGGTTGAACCTGCCACCTCTGGTATATGGGGGTGGCGCCCTATGGCTTTGAGCCACAAGCATTACCCAATGTATTTATTTTTTTTAATTTCTGATTAGTGTGAGGGTGAAAACAAATAGGTTATACTATTTGCATTCATTAGGTAGCATCCCACTTGAGGTTGTCTTCCACCCAAAATGTGCGCCATATACCTTACATTGTGCCCATTAAGTGGGAGCATGCCAACCCCTCCTCTCCTCTCCTCCCTCATTCCCCCTCCTCCCAACTTGAATTGAATTGAGTTTCTCTCTTATATGGGCAGGACGTGTAGTCTTTCAATGGCAAAGCGCATTGTTAAGCTACAGTGTAAGTTTCACCTCCCTCAGATGAGAGTCTCAGCCTCCACAGAGACCCACGTGGCCTGGTGCACCTGCTGTCATCGTGAGCCTAACCACTCCTGCCTGTCCCTACTTATTCAAAATACTCTGCTGGCCAGCTTGATGTTCTCTAAAACATCAGTCACCCTTCTTTCACAGGGCCTTGAAGCCACAGAAGCTGTTGCCTCTTCCCAGGATGAGGACCGTTCTTTCCTGACACCTGCCTGTCCACCTTCCTTAGTCCCTTCTCCCAGGGCTTTGCTCCAGCCTCTCTGGAGACCCTAAAGAACAGCCCCAGCCACTACTCAATACTCCCATGCCCTGGCCCTTACCTTCTTACCAACACTGACCATCACACTGTCCCATAATTCATTTGTCTGCCTACTTATTTATATCTCCCTTACTCCACTCCAAAACATAAGCTCCATGAAAGCAAGGATTTCTGTCGATTATTCCACCCTCTTGTAGCCTCAACATCTAGATAGTCACATAGCAGGTGCTGAACATATTTGTTGAGTAATTCTAGGAATCAATGAAAGAATAACTGAAAGGTCAGAACAGTGATCGGACCATGAAGGGTGTGTCACCATGAAAAGGAGCTGTCCAGAGGGAGTAATGGTTTTCTAAGAGGCAATATACACCCTGCCTTGCCTTCAGCTACTTTATGACCTCAGCTAAGAGGACATCTTTCAAAGCAAAAATCACTGAGAAGAGTAAGATGCCGTCACTTACCAATAGATGTCACAGTGGGAAGAGAATATAAACAAAGCGGCCTTAAAATACAACCATTTTCCAGACAAATACTAATTTGATTGAGCTAATAAAAAAAGGGATTCTTTTCTCTTTCTCATACTGACAAATCTCTACTCTGAACTGAACACAGAGTAGCCAAATTTAAGTAAAAATCTTTAAGAGTAAAGCTAGTTAAGAGTTAACAGTAAAGCAAAGCCAAACTCTTGTTTTCTCTCACTTTTTTATAATTCCAAATCCTTCCTGAACACAACAGACTCAAGACAAGTACCAGCTTTGTACCAAGGGAGAGTTTTTCTTCTGCTTCTGTCTTATTCATAGATAGTGCTGTAACAGTCTGAAGGATTTCCTGGTCATACACTAAGTTCTTTACATTACAAATGTACAAAATGTTTCCTAGCTTTTGTCTATAGTCTTTTCCGGTGACCAGCACAAAAGAGCAAACTTCTGGTATTAAATAAGAACAAGTGTAGTTTACTGGTAATAAATAAGAACAAGTGTAGTTTACTAAACAATGTATTCAGAAAAACAGTACTTACTAGGAAGATGTATCAATCAAATATTCTCAATACTTACACCCAAACTTGCAGTTTCCCTCTGTCTAATTGAGGGGTGTCCAACCTTTTTTTTTTTTTTTTTTGGCCTCAGCTATACATTAGAAAAATAAGAGTTGTCTTGGGGCACACAATAAATATGCAAACACTAATGAAAGCTTGTTATCAAAGGAGAAAAACAAACAAAAAAAGATATCTGCATATTTTTCATGACATCAAAGCACAAAACATCCTCACAAAATCAGCATTTGGCCCCTGGGCACAGGTTGGACACCCCTGGTCTATTTCAAAAGCTAACTGAATTAAATTCATTCTTCCTTCCCCATCACCATCCTTTTTATTTCCTTGAATTCACGTTAAAATGTCTGGAGAAGTTTAGATGTCAAAATGCTGTCTTTGGAATCATAAGCTGGAATACAGGGGTTCCAGAGGGCCAAGATTTTAAGGCAGAAATGCACAGAATAATGCTGCTGCAAAATAAAGAGAGATGCACGAGAAACTCCGAGAGGAAAGAAAGATACAGGTTAAGGAGAAAAAATAATAGAGAGCAAATGAAAACAAGCAAGAAAATAGAAGAAAGATGGTACAGGAAGGAGAAAGGAAGGGAAGCCTGAGGAATGGCAGAGTAGGGCCGGGGAGTGAAGTGAGCGGTGAGGAACAAATGAGAAGTGAACTGGCTTCTGAGGAAGGGCTCCAGGTAGAGTCACTGGCATGTGGATGTGACAAATCAGCTGAGTTGCAACATTCCCAGAGCTCCCTAAGTGAAAGTGACCAGCTGTCATGCAGACTCCAGTGCACCCGTTACCAACACTGTCCTCCCAGGACCAGGGGCTGTTTTGAGAACAGCCTTAAACCCAGCTCTGGGGCTGGCTAACAGTCTCCTTAACTATTCACCAACTAGAATGGTTAAAGAGAAACCAAGATAGAGCACTCTCAAGGGTACATTTAAAACAGTCACCTCCTTCACTCATCCTTAAAATTAAGAAACTAGAATTTTTCAGAAATCACTGTAAAGTAAAGAGGGAGAAAAAAATTCCTGATGAAACTTTAAAGACTCGATTTTAAAGATAACTTAGAGTATGCCTAAGATAACTTTTATCTTAGGCATACTCTAAAATTCTGCACTCCCTGCATTCCAAATATGTTTCAGGAGTGATGTCTTTATTATCACAAAATAAGTCTATGACTCATAAAACCAAGCATACGTGGATGAGTTATGGATTTGTAGGAAGAGGACAACAAGAAAATGAAGGGGAGCCTCTCTGCTAATATGAGAAAATAAATTAAATCATCCATTAAAAATACACAAAATACGCCTCCTAAAAATGAATTTAGTGGTCTCTAAATAGTTTTACATTTTAAGTGAAAAGACAATTATATAAAATTATTAAATTACAGTTTCTTGAATGGTATACATCAATTTGATTCACATCTAGCCAATTTTAATTGAAAGAGAATTCATTAAACTTCTCTTAAATAGGAAGACTTATGATTGGCTGGCTAATAAATGGTAGATGTTTTTAATTCTGACATATTATGTTCTTCCACAAACAAAGCTGGGGTTAAACACTTTAATTTTCCTAAATGGGGCCAATCCTGTGTTATACTTACTTGATTATTTACTAGCACGGAGGAGGATCTGCCCCTGATTGCCAACAAAATAAATCCATATCCAGGCTTTATCTAGCTAAAGGGAAAATGTGAGCCAATTTTATAATATGTACATATATATAATATATATATTATATATATAGATAGAGAGAGAGAAAGAGGGCGAGAGAGATACACACACATATACAGGGTGCACATGAAGTTTGTGTGCAATTAACTATGCTAAACTATTTTAAATTGCACACAAACTTTGTATGTAACTTACTATGCAACTTACTAAATTGCAACTTACTATGTTATACTATTTTAAATTGCACACAAACTTTATGTCCACCTCATATATATGTCTATGTGTGCTGAAAATGGACACTTTATCTGTAGGAGACCCATTCTAATACATTTTATCCCTTGATTAAATGAGAAGCTCAGAGAGCGAGAGAATGCTATCAACTCTTTCTGGGCCCCTTAGAGAATTTCTGCACTATCTCAGCCAAACATACGTTAAATAAAACATTTGCACAACACAGAGAAATGAGTAGTTGTAATTACATCACACAGACTGTCTTTTCTTAGAAGCCATGAGAGACATTTCTCCTAGATATCAGAGGCCAGACAAGGTGCGTGCTTCTCTGAAAGGTTGTTGGTTTTCAATCTCACGAACACTTGAGAATGATACAGAATTGTTCACATTCCTCATTCTGCTTTGAAATTGAGAGAAAAATTCTAATTGCCTTTAAATACAGTATAAACTCCATGGTGGTCCACTTTCTTGCACTGACCACCTCTTTAAGTTGACTATTTTTCATAGACTAGACACACACCACATGTACATATCAGTACAAGAGGCCTAGTTCCTTATGTTGACCTCCTCAGTTTGTTAAAGTTCCTTGGGTGGTCAACATACAGAGGTTCTACCGTACTTGGAGAGCCTTATGTAATACATTTCAGTGTTCTATTACAGCTTATCTCAGTTTCTTTTTATTGTTCTATCCTAAAATCATTTTATTCTGATCTATGTATCTTTGTAATTTTTTGTATGCCTTAGATATGTATAAGCTGCTCAAATATTTTTTGGAACAAAGGTGAGTTATCATTCATTCAGACAGCACATAACCACATTTTTCCTTTTAAGGATTTCTATATAAAAAGTTCCTACCATCTTTCTACCAGATTTTCTCCCATATGTTTTTTTTCCCTAGGATATTTTGTACTGAAGTTGTCTTTCTAAATTCCATCCTATTCACTCTCTTAGCCATTCACATGTTCAAACATAGATAAGGGACTTGATTTTCAATAAAAGAAACAGCCAGGGATCAAGTCCCTATTCGCTTCTGGTTCACCTTGAAGGTGCAAACTCAAACTAATTATGGCTTTGATTTTGTGTAACTCTATTGAAGGCCTTTGAAACTTAGTATTGAGCCCCTAACATAACCCACAAACTGTTTTAGTACACAGACAAAAGTCTCCCTCAAATCCTGCATTGATGTGCTAAGTAGATTTTTCTTTTTTATTTCAATATTTTTCCAAGAAAACCAAACGATCTTGAAATGCTGGAAGTCCACAGGAAAGACATGTGCATATAAGCAGATACTGAAAGGACCAAGCTAACTCCATTTTGTTAAAACTAACTCCATTTTGTCTCACAGCCTTCACTTACCCCACTTCACCCCGCAGCCTTCAATTTGCAGCTACATACCAAAGGTGATAGGCAACCTGCTTCCTCCCCTACCCCCAGCTCCAGTATGTCTGCCCCGCAACCTGCTTCCTCCCCTACCCCCAGCTCCAGTATGTCTGCCCTGAGATAATGACACTCACCCTTGGCCCCATTACTAGTAAATCTTTCCCCTAAGCAATCAGCCCAAGTCAAACATTGTCCAGTTCCCTAAGCCCCTGTCCCCCCTCCCTTTTTCCTTTCTGTATCCTTAAAACTGCTCTTCCCTCTGCGGTCAGGGCTTCTCTGCTCTCCTGCTGCTTCAGGAACGGAGAAGCCCCGGCCCAAGCTTGTGAATAAACTACCTCTTGCTTTTGCATTGGACTTGGTCTTTGGGTGATTTATGAGGGGTACCCCGTGACCTGGGCACAGCAATACAAGTACAATATATTTTATAAATAATTCAAATGGCAGAGATATGCATAAAATGTCATGGAACTCCAGAAACAGGACAACCAGAGTGGGTGGGTGTACTGGATGATAAAGGGAAATGAAGACAAAAGATAAAGACAAAACAAGATAAACAGAAAGGTTTGCTTATCAGTTTCTACCACCAACCCTTGCAGTATATTACTACTTTCTAACTTTTTTTTTGCAACCAGACTTATCCTTCTAGAAAGCATTCTGTAGACTTCAACAGGTGGGGCCCATCTGCATGACAGTGTGCTCCAAGTGCACAGAGAGATGGGAAGAAAAGATTCCCAGGACTGCTGGTGAGCAGAGGCACCCAGACCTCACCTTGGCCTCCACATGCATATAAGGAAAGGTCCGTTCCTTCATCACCATGCGAAGATGGAGAAAAGCCTCTTTTACAGAAGAGATCATGGAAAAATCAAAGTGAGAGAATGCTTGAGAAAGGCAGAAGAGGGAGCATCAGGAAGCTCAATCAGTTGTGTAATTGAATCATTCTGTGTAATTACATCACACAGAATGTCTTTTACATGCGAATTAGTAACAGCTGAAAGCATTTTTCTCCGTTTTCTAAGTTGAATCTGTAAGTCTCTCTTCTTCAAAAAGAAAAAAGTCATCAAACTCTTTAACTTAAAATTGAAAGGAGCCATGTGTTGCATACACCACATTTTAACCATGTTAAACACAATGTGAAGTAGCCATCAGTTAAGTGTACTGCAAATAGTTTATTGCTATTATTAATTATAAAACTTTGCAATTGATACAGAACACGAGAATCTAGACAAGATGTTCCCTGTCATTTTGACATTCTCACTCTTGACTGACTAGAAGAGAGTGTGGTTTGGCTCTCTAGGAATGAGACTGCCCTATGGAAATGTCTTTACAAAGGAATGTCATGGAGTCATAGCAGGAAATGGTTAGAAAGCACCATTAGATCACTTTGAACCAAGGAATACTCCATGACTGTTGGGGTTAATAATAAGGCAACTGAAGAAAGACAAGTCTCAAGTGAAATTATTTTCTACCTACCCTCATCATCCTCTTCAAGAATGCATATTTTAAAAGGAGACAAGTTATTGCATTAAAAATTACTTGCTCTAGCATTTTGCAAGCTACATCACATCATAAAGAAAAAAAAAAAAACACTAGGTGACAACTTGCCTGGTATCAATCCCAACAACCATTGTTTACCAAACTAAGATTCAGATTATCACTTTGAATACACTTTTAATCAGTGCCCCTCCAGAAACTAGTAACATGTTTCATAATATTTTTTAGAGTACCCTCAAATTTTAGAATATAATATAAATGTTTCAGTTAGAAAAGGTGAAGAAGATATAGTAGGGAACAAAACACATGGAATTATCACCCTCATCTACAATGCAAAACACAGGATATGAACTCTAAAAAGGGATCGCCACGTAATTGACTAATTCTATATCTACATCTGGGTATTTCCTGCCAATAAATGATCTTTAACATAAACAAATATAACAACGTATATAATAGGATCAAATAGAACAATGTATATAATAGGATTAATGCATTTAGTTCAGTGCTTTTCCTTTGAAAATCAAAAGTACTTTCACTCACTTGTTTTATTTTCAGGTGCTATGATGTTAGAAGTCCCTCATCTCTAAAAATCTTTGCTTTAAGGCACTCTGCCTTGGTCTTAGATCAATTGTTCTCTGTGTTTTGATCAATTCAGAGTCTTACATAGAACGTTTATGGTGAGTACAGCCCACCCAGTGAACACTTGTCAGTGATTGAAAAATACTGGGCATTAAAGGGAGATTCAAGGTCGAGTGCAGGTCCCCTTTCAGCACATTGACAGAAAGAAGAAAGGCATAAATATATCTCTCTAGAGCAGTGGTCCTCAAACTTCCTAATGCTGCAACCCTTTAATACAGTTCCTCATATTGTAGTGACCTCCAACCATAAAATTATTTTCATTGCTACTTCATCACTGTAATTTTTGCTACTGTTATGAATCGTGTTGTAAATATCTGATATTAGGCGACCCCTGTGAAAGGGTCCTTCGGGTCATGAGCCACAGGTTGAGAACTGCTGCTCTAGAGACTGGAATAAAAATAGGAGGCTAGGCTACTATAGCTGGACTCCAGGCAGGAGCCTGGAATAAAATCCCCTTGGATTGTTAGTTTTGAAGGGAGCTCATGAGGAAGATAATGTGAAATAAAGATAATTATAATAACAGTAAATACAGGGAGCCAGGTATTGTATTCTGAGTTCTGATGCTTTACATAATGTCATAAAATCCTTAAGATAGGCCTGTGCGGTAGAAACCAGGGCTCATCACCATTTCACAAATGAGAAAACTGAGTACAGTAGTTAGGAAATTTGTCTAAGATTACAAAGCTCATAGGTGGCAGAGCCCGAGCTCCAGTCTCCAGGCTCCCATGTTATCCACTTTTACTATAAATCCAAATTAAGATTTTATTTTATTTATTTATTTTTTTTGTAGAGACAGAGTCTCACTGTACCGCCCTCGGGTAGAGTGCCGTGGCGTCACACGGCTCACAGCAACCTCTAACTCTTGGGCTTACGCGATTCTCTTGCCTCAGCCTCCTGAGTAGCTGGGACTACAGGCGCCCGCCACAACGCCCGGCTATTTTTTTGTTGCAGTTTGGCTGGGGCTGGGTTTGAACCCGCCACCCTCGGCATATGGGGCCGGCACCCTACTCACTGAGCCACAGGTGCCGCCCCCAAATTAAGATTTTAATGACGCTCTTTCTCTCTATGAACCAATCAGAAAGAAACATCAAAATTCTTAACTTTACTACTTATGCTACCATTTATGAAAATATGGAGATGGGTGGGGATATCCTATGAATAGTAATGATGTCCTTTTATTTACTTTTTTCCCATCATCAGAAAAGTCAATATTTATTCCTGGTCAATCAATTGAGAAGAAGTTGGGGATTTACAACATCAAAATGAGGGAAAAACAAGGGATAAAGCAACCAAAGTCCCTTAAGTGTTAAACATAAACATGACTCTTTATTCTGTACAACAAAGTGTTTTCCTAGCATTGGGCTTGGAGATCACCTGAACTGCTGCAAATAAAGCTGATGTTTATCGCATGCTATCTTCCCAGTCAGCAATTCAAAATACTTTTAAGACAACGAAAGAAATGAATAGAAGATGGGCAGCGCCTGTGGCTTAAGGAGTAGGATGCCAGCCCCATACGCCAGAGGTGGTGGGTTCAAACACGGCCCTGGCCAAAAACTGCAACAACGAAAAAGAAAACAAGAAAAGAAGGGCGGTGCCTGTGGCTCAAAGGAGTAGGGTGCCGGCCCCATATGCCAGAGGTGGCAGGTTCAAACCCAGCCCCAGCCAAAAACTGCACACACAAAAAAAGAGAAAAGAATAGAAAAGAAGAACCCCAAATTAAAACTGAAAACAGATTATATGTGAATGCTGTACTAGTAAAAAAAAGTTTATTTAAAAGCGGTGCATCTTACAAGGGTATATGTGAATCCTAGTAAATGTGGAATGCAAAGGTCTTAGCAAAATAACTAAGAAAATGCTACAAAAGCTATGTTAACTAATGTGATGAAAATGTGTCAAACGATCTATGAACCAAGTGTATGGTGCCCCACGATCATACTAATGTACACAGCTATGGTTTAATAAAAATAAATAAATATTAAAAAAAAGAAAAAAATAAATAAAACTGAGATTAAAAAAAAAAAAGGAAAGAAAAAAAAGGGCGGCGCCTGTGTCTCAAGGAGTAGGGCGCCGGTCCCATATACTGGAGGTGGCGGGTTCAAACCTAGCCCCGGCCAAAAACCACACACAAAATAAAAAATGAGATTTAATAAAACTCTCTAACTTGCCTCACCAGGTTATCTCTGAAGATAAAGGATTAAGAAAAGGGGCTGTGCCTGTGGCTCAAAGGAGTAGGGCGCCGGCCCCATATACTGGAGGTGGCAGTTCAAACCCTGCCCTGGCCAAAAACTGCAAAAATAGTTAAAAACAAACAAACAAAAAAAGCATCAACCTCCCTCCCCCCGCCAAAAAAAAAAGCAAGAAAAAAATCCTCTACATTAAAGTGAAGAGATTCAAAGGGACATAATATGGTGGCCATAACTCCTTTGAAGGCGACAGATAGAAATGTCCCCACTTTGTGGCTCTCTTAATCCAGGCAGGATGTAGAGCTCCTGCCTCCAGCAGTGGCTCCCAATGGACATCTGGTGGTAGTAGTTCTCCAACTTTAGTAGATATCATAATTGTTGGAGAATTCCAATGTTCTGTCCCTAAAATTCTCACTCAGCAAGCCTAAAAGTGGGGCAAAAGAATCTCTAACTTAACAAGGCTCTTAGCGATGCGATTTTAATTGGTTTATCTGAAGATTATACTCTAAAAAATACTTAGAAGAGAAACAGACTCACTACCCAGCAAGCAGTGTTTTAAAGACCCATCATGTTACGCACTTGCAGAACATTCCCTGTCCTGGTCTCCTACCTGCTCCGGTATCCACTGGCCTCTGTTCTTCTTCAGGAGGCTTAGACGATGGCCACACAGATGGGACTTGCCTGGGAAACTGCCCCTCGGAGTAATCCAGAGAGTGGGTGGGTTGACTGACGGCAGCCCAGGTGTAAAGTTGATCTTGCTAGATTAAAAAAAAAAAAAAAGGTTTAAATGCTACAAATTCAATGATGGAAAAATAAACCTTGACTAACATATTGCAAAATCATTCCTGTGTAAATCACATACAGGGTGGCCATAAAGTTGGTATGTAAATTAGTTTACCAGTAAACAATTTAAATTGCACATAAGCTTTTATATAAGACATTTTTTTGATTAAAGCACAGCTCTGTACATTAATGCAATCATGGGGTACAATGTGCTGGTTTTATGTACAATTTGAAATGTTTTCTACAAACTGGTTAATTAAAATAGCATTTTATACTATTCAATGTAGATTACTAAGATACACATTACTTTCAGTCTTTTTTTAACCCTACTGTCACCATTTTTTTCTATAGTAAAATCTAAGTCTGTCTTTTTTTTTTTTTTTTTTTTGCAGTTTTTGGCCAGGGTGGGTTTGAACCTGCCACTTCTGGTATATGGGGCCAGCGTCCTACTCCTTTGAGCCACAGGCACCACCCAAATCTGTGTCTCTTTCTTTGGAGGGAGAGGCGCTATGTAGGACTACAGGAAATTATAAGGTCAGGTGATCCAGACAATCAGAGAACACTCTGAGCTACCATCATGAACTCATTTGAATAGATATTCTTTTAAGAATTGTTTATACACCTGTGGGAATGTCACGTACTTGGGCACCAATTGGCAATAGTAGCGGCCGTGCTTTCAACAACAAAAAGCCCAGGAAACGGACTTATCTGGGGTCCAGGTTGGAAACCGGGAGTGACACCATGAAAAAGTAAGTCAACCTGCCAAGAATAAAAGTACTAGATAAAACTCTTCTGGCCAACAGAGGCTTTGCCAGACGCAAAACTACAATCTGAACAGACTGAAAAGGTAGTTTATAAAGATCTCTAGAGCCAGGAATTAAACTGTACATTTCACAAAGGAGCCCACTTAAAGACCTATAAACACCTCAGAAATCTCATTAGGATTTAGGAATAACAAGTTTGATCATTTTAAGATAGATTTGTCAATATATTCACACCCCGTGTTTGCAGCATTTTCCCTGCTTGGGTATCTTTCCCTAATATCTCTGATCAACAGAAAGTAACACAGAGAGAAGAACAGTATGGGCAAGACAGAAAACGAAAAAACATGCTATGATCATTAAGACTAGAAAGAAAATGAGTCAAAGCAATAGACAGATGTTGCTATTCCTATAACGTATTTACTATAGGATGCAACATTTAGATCAGTTAGTCTAAGCTTTACTTTTAGCAACAGTCATTGGCCCTAGTTGGGTGTTCAGATTCCCAGAGTCAGCTAGGATCGCATCACTAGGGCCACATTTCAGACCCAGCCAAGCATTCTAGCTACTCACATATCTTTCAGCCGTTCATTCATATCTTGATCAACACCAGAGGCTTCTCTGTTTAGCATACTGAATATCAGAAATGGCTTTTCATTGGTGACATTAGTGGCTTATTTAATTAATAAGATAAATGTCAGGCATTTGGTCTCACTGGAGAACCCGGAAGGAATTCAATGTAAGTAGACGGTCTATGACATGAGAGAACATTCCTATATTTGAAAAGGTGAAGACTCAATCAAGGGATGAGGTTAAGGCATAACCCTGTCAGTGCTACATCCAACCACAAGTTTAGGAGGATGTCTCTTTGCCTGTTGAAAACAACTAGGCACAGAATCCTGCCTTCTTTGTGTCTGTAACACATGAACCTTTCACACAAACTGTGGTCAAGCATCTACTCAAGTAGCAAGTTGGACACGTTATGACCCCTCCAGAAAGCTTGCGTGGACTCTTGCCCCTGCTACTTTTGTGTGTTTAGTGAATGTCTGTGTTTTTGACAGAATTTCATTTGAGATTTGCTTTCATTAAAACCCAGTAAATTGTTACATTATCTATACAAATTGAAAATGGATCAAAAATCCAAACGTAAGAACTAAAACTATAAAACTCATAGAAGAAAACATAAGGAAAAGCTTCATGACACTGATTTTTTTTGGCAATATGTTTGTAATGAGGCACAAGCAACAAAAGTAAAAACCAATAAACTAAACTAAATCAAAATTTAAAACTTCTGTGCACAGAACACAATCAACAAAGTGAAAGGCAACTTATAGAATGTGAGAAAACACTGGCATGCCGCGTCTGGTAAGGATTTAATACCCAGAATACACATAAAGGACTTCTATAAGTCAACCAAAAATAAATAACTTGATTTTACAATGGGCAAAGGATGTAAATAGATGTTGTTCCAAAGAAGACACACGAATGGCCAACAAGCAGATGAAAAGACACTCAGTGTCACAGAAATATGAGTCAAAACTACAAGATAACACCTCACATCCATTAGGACGGCTACTTTAAAATGGAAATACATGCTAGTAAGAATGTAGAGAAATGGTGAGCTTTGTTCATTACTAGTGGTAACAGAAAATACTACAGCTGCTATGGAAAATATATGGCAGTTCTCAAAATATTAAAAATAGAATTACCGGGTGGCACCCATAGCTCAGAGGGTAGGGCGCTGGCCACATACGCTAAGGCTGAACCCCACCCAGGCCAGCTAAAGCAACAATGACAACTGCAACAAAAAACAGACGGGCGTTGTGGTGGGTGGCTGTAGTCCCAGCTATTAGAGAGGCCGAGGCAAGAGAATTGCTTAAGCCCAAGAGTTTGAAGTTGCTGTGAGCTGTGATGCTATGGTACTCTACCGAGGGCAACATAGCGAGACTCTGTCTCAAAATAAATAAATAAATATATAGAATTGCCATTTGATCCAGCATTGTACTTCTGATTATGTAACCAACATAATTGAAAACAAGATCTTTTTTAAAAGATTTTTTAGCACTTCATTATTCAACAAATTCTTTTTTTATTCATATTAACTCATTCCTGGTAACAACACTTTAAAGTTATTATTATTATTTTATTTACTTTAATGAAGATAGAGGATCTTTCTTTTTTTATTATTATTAAATCATAGCTGTGTACATTAATGCAATCATGAGGCACCATACACTGGTTTTATATACCATTTGACATACTTTCATCACACTGGTTAACACAGCCTTCCTGGCATTTTCTTAGTTATTGTGAAATATTAAAGAAAGATGTAAACTTTACCACTTTCATGTTTACATGGATGGAGCTGGAACATATTCTTCTTAGTAAAGTATCTCAAGAATGGAAGAAAAAGTATGCAATGTACTCAGCCCTACTATGAAACCAATTTATGGCTTTCATATGAAAGCTATAACACAGTTATAACCTAAGAACATGGGAAAGGGGAGAGGGAGGGGAGGGGAGAGGGTAGGATGGGTGGAGGGAGGGTGATTGGTGGGATTATACCTATGGTGCATCTTACAAGGGTACATGTGAAACTTACTAAATGTAGACTATAAATGTCTTAACACAATAACTAAGAAAACAAAATCTTGATGAGATATTTGTATACTCATCGACAGGAGCAAGCAACCCAAGTGCCCGTCCATGAATGAACGGATATTTTACAAGATACACATATAATGGGAAATTACTTAACCTTTAAAAAACAGAAGTATATTCTGACACATGCTACAAGGATGAAGGTTAATACAGTGTATGAAATGAAACAAGCCACTTACAAAAAGACAAATACCGTACAAGCCCACTTATGTGACCTATCTAGTGTGGTCAATGGCATAGAGTTAGACAGTAGAACGGCAGTTGCCAGGGCTTTAGGGTAGAAGGAATGGGGAGTTGTTGCAATTTAACTGGTATGGAATTTCAGTTACACAAAAATTAAAATGTTTCTGAGGATCAGCTACACAACAATGGGAACATACTTAACAATATTAAAGTGTATACTTAACTGGTTGAGATGGTAAATTTATGTTATAAGCATTTTACCACAGTTTAAAAAATTTAAATACACGTATTTTAAAAACTGGTAAATTGCAAGGCTGTTAGGGAGTAGCTAAACTTCACCTGCTCAGGAGTTGCACATGATTAAATTGATTTAGGTCAGCTTTTAACAGGTGACAAGGATACAGTAGGGGCTCAAGAAAAGCAATGAAATGTAACTCTCTCCACCATAACTCACCCTCTGGTTAGTTAATATAGCTATAGTTAGCTATATTCCACACAGCCTCAGAAAATCTCTCCAAAAACCTATTTTAAATATTTGCATCCATTGGCTTCCTAACACTTTTCAGTAAAGCAGAATCAAACGGACATGGCCGTCAAGGATGCTTTAGTAATGGGCACACAGAGGCTCAGCCTCGGAACCAGACTGCCTGGGACTGCCCCTCAGCACCACCACTGTGTGAGCTGAAAGAAGTCTCCTGAGCAACCCTGCACCTCAGTTCCTCACATGTGTGATATATGCAGCATGCTTAGTAAATAACAATGTCTGGCCCACCGTCAGCTCCTCTGGGCCCAGAGTGACTAAGAGACTCCACATCTGGCCATGATCAATGACAAAGAGACTATTGCTTACAGAGCCATCATCCTGATAACAAACCCACTCATAGTTTGCTCCATATAACACAGGCAGCACCAACAGCCAAAGAAATAAAGTTAGGTCTAGCAGAGTGTAGACATGTGGGAAGGAAGTGGCTAAGGAAAGAGAGTGGGGACCAAATTGTTGCTAGGAACCAGATTACAGCTAGGAACTGTTCCCTGGTGAGAACATACCCAGTGAGGAGTTCCTAGTGACCTTTAACTGACCTAGGGATCATTACTATCTAATTAGCATAGCATGGGTGGGGCTTTTGTGAAGGATTCTGAGAAAGAGGTATGGGCAGAAAAGGAAACATTCTACGGTAACAGGTATAACCAAACTGTTATGTAATCTGTTCTATAACCCCGAACTGTCAATCACCCCATAGGCCAGGATTGATAACCAGTCCTCCCAGGAGGGAGGTGGGATAAACTAGTGAGCACATCAAAGGCAGTGGTTTCAGACTAGACTTTGGGGTCTTTCTCAACTCATGGAGACTGACTCGTTCCCCCTTTTCGGGGACATATTTTCACATTGTTTCATCCTGTGTAGTTTTCTTCTTTGCTTTTACTTCATATAGCTTCTTTCTTTTTGCTATAATAAACTAGCATTGCTTTGTACCTGTGATCACTCCATCATCAGCTCAACTTAGTCCCAGTACTCATTCATAATCCTGGGAACCAGCAGACCATAAAACATACAGAGACCTAACAGTAAACTGTCTCCATTGGCGTTTCATCATTCATCAAAACACAAAGTGTCCTAAAATCACTCTGTATCACCTCATATAAATGAAAAATGTTTGGTCCCTCCTCCAGTCTTTGAATCATACCTCAGAATTGTCAGACATTACCGGGCCATGATAATCTTCTCAAATTCTCTCATTCATCATGTGGCTGCACCTGCAGAAAATAAGCAAAAGCAATTTCTTTGATGGCTCCTCAATGTCTACAACATCAAATCTCAACTCTTTAACATAACTACTGCTTAAATTTTCCTACATACCTGCCACCCACCTTCCCCAATTTCATTTATTTTTTAAATTTTTACATATATATGTGTTTATTAGGTTTCCATTTTTTTGTCTTCACAAAATTAAAAGGCTTCAAATTTAATAACAATAACAATGTTTAAAATAGGACTAGAAACAAAAACTTCGAATATATTCAGGAAACGAATCAGACAATTGCTACATTGAAATATTAAGCAATAATAATAACAATGCAAGGAAACAAGAGTATGTCAAGTAAGAGAATGTCTATTAAAGAATGCTTTGACTCTGAGATTCAGTATGGAGTCATCAGTTAACTTTTTCTTATTTTTTTGAAGTATCAAAAAATAGACCACTAATATTTATAAATAAAAGATAATTTCAATTCCTTCCCCAGTGTCATTTCTTTACGTTTCCTAAATCAAGCTCCATTCTGCTAGAATGCCCTCTTCTTGGTCTCCCCACTCACAGAATCGAATCAGATTGTTAGAAATCTAGTGGAAGTCACACCTTACCTGAGTATCACATTCACTTCACCTGAAAGGGCCACCTCTGAATCAGACAGCCAAGTCAACACACGTGCCACCTCGCATTTGCCACTTAATCATATTGGCAAA
The DNA here is from genome assembly GCF_027406575.1 of Nycticebus coucang. NCBI lineage: Eukaryota > Metazoa > Chordata > Mammalia > Primates > Lorisidae > Nycticebus > Nycticebus coucang. The sequence continues at coordinate 35,280,972 of NC_069805.1, read as the reverse complement.
CCCAAAATGGTTGATGCAAACAACTAGGCCCAGAATCATGCCTTCTCCATGTCTGTCTCACATGAAGCTTTCATGCAAGGCTTTCCTTATGCAGGCTTTCAGTGTATCTGGGCAGTTCCCTCTTAAACGCTCAGTATACCACATCTGGAAAATCACACTGAAATTTCTGTTTCAAAAAGGCCATCAGAAGATGTTACTGAGAGGTGTCCTGCGATCCCCCTGGACAGGTGCATGTCACTGCGCGGGTACCGGGCCCCACCTGGAGCCTGGGACAATTTGTTCCAGGCGCAGGTGCAGGCGGAGGGGAGGAGCACGCTGCCACCCCGCCTCAGCCGACGGGCAGCCTGCTGGCAGCAGCTGCTTGGTGGGGTAGAAACCCTCGCCTCAGCCCCAAGCTGTGGTCCTTGCATCGTCTTTCCTGTGGCCAAACTCAAACTCTTTTTTTTTTTTTTTGTAGAGACAGAGTCTCACTTTATGGCCCTCGGTAGAGTACCATGGTCTCACACAGCTCACAGCAACCTCCAACTCCTGGGCTTAAGTGAGTCTCCTGCCTCAGCCTCCCGAGTAGCTGGGACTGCAGGCGCCCGCCACAACGCCCGGCTATTTTTGGTTGCAGTTTTTGGCCGGGGCGGGTTTGAACCCGCCACCCTCCGTATATGGGGCCGGCGCCCTACCGACTGAGCACAGGCGCCGCCCCAAACTCAAACTCTTTTACTCACCCCCTGTAAAAAGTATGTGTTAGTAACCTACCTGGAGCCTCGTCATCACCGCCATTTCGAGGAGTCTCCCAGTCACAGCCACTGCTATGGTAGCCGCAAAAACTACTGCAGAACTCGTTTGCTCCGCAGTGTCAGCGGCACCTGCGCTGCCTCATCCTTTTCACGGTGGGTGACAACAGAGGAGAAGCAGCGACAGCCTGGCGGAGCGGGCAGACTGAGCAGTGCGAAGGGAGGAGTTCCGGCTTGCCCCCACCCCACCGCCCACTTGGTACGTTCCTCCTCCCCCGCCCTGCTGCTCAAAATGCTTCTCCTTAGAACAGCGGGAGGGGCGGGTGCCAGGGCGGTCACGCCCCCGTCCTGTGCCGGGGGAGTCACGTGTCCGCAGGAGTCACGTGCCCACGCGACAGCCCATAGCCCAGCAGCGCTGTCCTGGGAGCTAGGAGGCTGTGGTGAGTGACGGACTGAGCCTGGAGATGTTTTTAAGCCCAGTCCGTCGGCTTAGTGGCGGTTGCAGCCCAGGAAGAGGACGACAGCGACGGCCACGCCGAGGCACTCGTTCAGGGGGTAAACCCTGCTCAGCTGGCCGTGCCTCGGTCTGTGCAGGCGACGGGTCTGTGGCGACAGGAGAGGAGGAAGGAGGCGTGCAGTTTCCAGCCTGTCCCCGGTGCCTGGGAGGAGACCACCCCCCCCCCGCAGTTCTGCGCTGCTCCCCGGAGCAAGGTAGGGGACTCACCTTAGCCACCCCTTCGGCACTGGACGCGCCATCCCGCCAGCCTCGTGCGGAGGCACCGCCAGCCTGACAGTGACAGGCTGTTAGTGGCCCCCTACGCGGATCTTCCCGGCGTCCCCAGGAGCCGCGGCTCAGGTGGGAGCCACCAGCTGGGTGGGGGCAGCGCCTCTCGCCAGGGCTGGGCTGCTGCTGCCTCCCGGAACATGGCGCGGCTGGAGGACGTGTGCGTGCCAGAGGGCGCCGTGTGCGTGCGAGACGGCGCCGTGTGCGTGCGAGAGGGCGCCGTCTGCGTGCTGCGGCCCGACCGGCTAGGCGGGGGCGCGCTCCCGCCGCCAGTCTAGGTGCCGGTGAGGACCCTGAGACTCAGCTGCGGCGCTCGGGTCAGGAGTGTTGGAGGTAGCCAGGGTCCAGGGACAGGCCTATGAAAGCAAGAAGAAATTGTTGCTTTAGTAGTCTTCACGTCAAAACGAGAGCAGCCGTGCTGTCTTAAATGCAGTTGTGAGTTAACATTGCTGCGTTGGGCAATCAGCTCTCCCTGTGGTTTTTCCACTGCAAGTGATGATCGGAGCGTGTCAGGTACTGAGATTTCATTTTCAGGAGTGATGTGGAATGACCCATCCTTGAGGATCCCAAAGTGTTGAATGTTGAATAAATGGTTGTACAAAGAGGTTACCGAAGCCCAGAAACTGACAGCTGTTTTAATAATAACAGTAGGAAACTGTTTAGGACGGGAAGTTAACAATATTGCACTAGTTGAAATCGTAGGAAACATTTAAAGCAGTGTATTCTCCAGGTTTGGAATTTCCACTGGGCAACCATGGCTGAACTGCGAACTCGAGTGAAACGTTTTGTAGATCCAGTGATATTGTAACTCTTTGGGATTATCTCTAATATTAAAGTTGGAATGAACATGTTTTCTCCGGCATGTATTCCTTTTTTATTTTAAATTATGAAGGAAGGCTAATGAGTGAAATAGGTCTTTTAAAATCTTGGGCACCGATCTGTTTCAGTTTCTGAAATCATACAAAGGTTTTCCTGGAGATTAGCTGAGAACGAGGAAGGCATGTATTCTATTGGTGCCAAATGACATAAAAGCAAAATGAGATAGGGTCGACTGTCTAAAATGAAATCCTTATATTAACTTTTTTGAGAAAAATCTTTAATTTGGTTTAAAAGCAAAACATTTAAAGATTATAAATGTTTCCTGGGAGATTACAGACAGGGGAGGAAAGGTTTTACCTGGTAAGGATCTTGTTTTGTTGACGCAAGCACTGACGACCGGCAGCTTGACTTAGGGCAGGCTTAACCATTTCAAGTTATGTGTTCTATTTTAGAGACGGGCAAGTTGTTAAGATGACGGAAAACCAGAATGTTGAGTGTATTAATGGAATGAAAATTAAACTATAGGATATCTTTAATATTCTCTATCCCATATAGTTTTTATAGTAGTTGTTAAGAATTAGTTTTTGTTGGACTGGTTTCATGAACTAAGCAGAGCTGGGAAAGGAGAAATATCTGGTGTATTCCATACACACGTTATTCCATGAAGAATATTTGAGCAGAAGTAAAGAGAGCAAAAATCTTTAAATGAGGAAAGAACTTGGTAGCTAAAAATATATTATGCAGTCTCTGGTATTGGTTCTTTATTATCTGAGGAAAAAAGCCTCAGTTTATTTGGAGCGGTGTCCAACTTGGGGAACGAATTTGAAAGGAAGATGTTTTTATTGAGTTGTCGATGTTACCCATTTTTCTGTAGAAGTCAGTCAGAAACGTAACATTCTTCTGAGGTAGACTGGAGAACTGGTAGTTGAGATATTTGGAAAACCCTTTGTTGGAACACATTGTGAAGAATAATTGTAAAAATATTTGTTTTTTTTGGTATTAGTTGACCCATAAATTTTCTTGACCCATAAAACTGTTATGTTTTAAGAGCACTTTTTGAAACTAAAAAGAATGGTTAGTGAGATTAGTCGTTGCCCTATGAGGTTTAGACTGTTTTCTGTGTATAAACTTAATGATATTGAGGTAACATCTGTCAGGCGTGAAGAATTTGTTTGATAATTAATTACAGTAGGTTGCTTAGGAGAGCTATTAACACTATTGTCTGACTTGGAATTTTTTGCTAACAATAACGGGCAAAGTAGCCCGTGTGCTGTAATGGGTGCAGTCTTGTAGATTTCTCCTTAGGCTGGCAGGGGCCTCTTGTTTGCTAATCCATTTCCCTCATTTTACAGATGAGAAAATAAAGGCCTGATAAGGTGAAATCACTTTCAGCTAGTATGTAGCTAAAGCAGTCTGTAGTTTAGCCTAGCGATTTCTTTTTGGGAAGATGCTTATTTGTCCCTTTCCTTAGAAGTAGCTTTATGGAGTTGTGGAAGGAACCCTGAAATATCAGTATAAGCGAGAAGGCCAGGTTTTAAATTCTTGATTTGTCACTTCCGTTTTTGACATAACACGTCAACTTTCATAACCTTGCTGCCTTTATCGACAAAAGTAATTTTCCTACATAATTTATACTGTTGTTGGTTGGAACAAATAAGAAATCACACTGTAAACTGTAAACTTTTATGTAGATTAAAAAGTAGTGATATTTTAAAAATACAATTCTTATAACAAGGTGTGTAGATTCCTAAGTTTTTGCTTAGCCCTAGTTTTATTGTTTTCAGCATCTGCTATTTTAGCAGATAACTCCCTATAGATACATTTTCTGATCCCTACTGAGTTCTAATTTGAGTAAAGCTGCTTATGAACATTTTAAATACTGCAGTTAGAGCCTGACTTCCCCTGGAGAATATGAAGTTTCTTCATCTAGCATTTGAAAACATTCTAGTATATACTTATGCATACTCTGCTTCTTTAACCAACAGTGGCTTTTTTGAAAGTAATAGTGAAAGTACCTTGGTAGCAATGTTAATTTGTCTCTTGCTGGTTTCCAGATATGGCAATAGCAGGAGGTAATTTCCTTTATAAAGTCAGTTTTGAATAGTTCATATTAAGGTCATCTGGCAGATCTAAAATATATAGAAATGTAAAATAGGGGTTGTGTTTGCTTTTGCTGTTTTAAAATCTTTTATGGCTTTAAATCGATAATACTAGAAATCAATATATCAATATTGTAGTATTGTATAGATTATCAGAGTTTTATCTTTAAAAACAAAGGTCATGATAATCATAAATACTTGCTGAGTACTTAGAATATGCAGTACTCTGTTTTAAGTGAATTATTTTAGAAATTATTTTTTAACAATCCTGTAAAACAGATCAAATTATTATGACATGGCAAAGGAGACATAGGCTTTGAACATAGGAGACATAGGCTTATGTGATGTGTAGATATCAACATATTCATACAGCTAAATAAGTAACAGATGTCATTTCTCTTCTTAACCACTGCTGTGTTAAGCTAAACAGCTGGTTTTTAAAAAGTTTTAAGGCAGTGTTTCTTAAATTTCAGACTTCATGAAAATATTTGCAGGCCAGCTATTCTACTTCATATGGGTGGTCAAAAAATAAAAGGAAAAGACCTTGAGAGAGTCATAGAAAATAGACCAACAAGCCTTTTTATGAGATGCTTATATATTTGTTGTGTTATTGTTGTTTTTATATCATCAAAAGTAAATTATTCTCAACAGCTAAAGAACTGTAGTTGTTAATATTATAAGAGGCTATGCTAACATAACTTCACTTTGATATTCATGTCATTGTTCTAAAGAGACATACTTAGGGTGGTGCCTGTGGCTCAGAGGAGTAGGGCGCTGGCCCCGTATGCTTGATGTGGCGGGTTCAAACTCAGCCCTGCCAAAAACTGCAAATAAATAAATAGATAAATAAAGAGACATACTTTTTTTGTGTGTGTGTGGTTTTTGGCCAGGGCTGGGTTTGAACCTGCCACCTCCGGCATGTGGGACCGGCGCCCTACTCCTTGAGCCACAGGCGCCACCCTAAAGAGACATACTTTAATTATAGGGTCTAAAGAAACAAAGATAACTAACCAAAGTGATTTAGGACTTTATAAAGGAATAGATCCCAGCAATAGAAAGTTTGAGTTTGTTCAGGCTAGAAAATAGCATCCAAGACCAGCTTTTCTGATTAGTGAGACCCCCCTAAAATTCTAAGAAATTTGAATTCAAACTGAAATTCTTAGAAAATTTAGTTTAAATGTGGAAATGCTTCCAAATTGAGGCATATAAAGGAGGTAAATTATGAAGCTGCAAACTTAAAGGGTAGAAGTCACTTTTTTGTTTTTGGCTTGTAAAAATTCTAAAAATTGTGTTTTTTTTGGTCAATTCTTTAACATTTATTTATTGCATTAAAATTGTTTCACAATATGTAGTAGTTTACCTTTCTGGATATTGCTTTGTATTTAGTCCATAATTTAGGAAAATATGACTAATATTAGTACACAATTATATTTCTGTTCTGTTTACCTCTTCTGTAACAAAGTAAGGTAGAAATAAACATTAAAAACATTCTTCATACAGCCTTACTAATTAGTAGTAATGGGGAATGATGGTAAAGACAGTGACATGAAGAAATTAAATTTCACAGAATATTTTCTATCATAATTTGCACAAGAATATCAGAATTAATAATAGAACTTTGACCTGAATTCCAGTGTTCTATAATTACATCTTGCAACCTTTCATTTAGAATAAATCCTTTCTACCAGAATTTAATTTTCATTACTTGGAAGTGACTTGGTGATCAAGGAAGAGAACTTTAGTTGAGCTGCTGTACACTAGGTACTGTTAGATACTTTAATGCATATCATTTTAATATATGATAAGAGCATGTTACATATCTAGTTAAGAAAATACTTTAAAAATTGTCATCAGAATATTTCCAATGCTAGACCTTATTATTCAAGAACTAATTTTAAATTTATATATTATATAAACATTAAGTTGATTATGTTCAGAAATTTTTTCTCAAGATCAACCCAGTAATTCAGCCTTCAGAAATTATCCTTGTCTTCCAGTATTTATGAAAACACCTCAAGAAGGTAGCCGGGCATTGTGGCACGCACCTGTAACACCAGCTACTTGGGGGGCTGAGGCAAGAGAATTGCTTAAGCCCAAGAGTTTGAGGTTGCTGTGAGCTGTGACACCATGGTACTCTACCGTAGGTGACATAGTGAGACTCTGTCTCAAAAAAAAAAAAAAAAAAAACTAGAAAACCTCAAGAATGAAGAAGAGTGTTCTTTAAACTGCAATTGAACAGGAGCAAAAAAATACCTCTTTATCATGTTTCTATTATATTTGTCTTCATGTTATTGAAAGTAAACAAGAATTATTGACAGCAAATTGTCTTACTCATCATTCTTCCTTTCTTTTGTCATTTTTTTCTCCCACATGACTCCTTCTACTCCTCCTCTTTCAGGTCTTAATGTTTTAGTGCTTCACAAACCCCCAGTCAAAAGAGATCTGTGCTTACATAGATACTTATAAACTTACATATTTGTGTTAATTAAATTTAAATTTTGCCATTTTTATTTCACATTTTAGGGCTTTTACCTTTAATCGTCATATGAAGGTGTTTGTAGCTATAGGAATTTGAGTCATTTGTTAATATATGGGGAAATAATGATTTGCATTTTCTCTTCTATGAATTGACACTTCATATCCTTTGGTCATTTTTTCCTCTTTGTTCCTTCTTACTCAAAATATCTAAAAGTAGCAATCAAAAATGTGAACAAATAACATTTTATGGTTTTTACATTGCAAAATGAATTATGTTATTGTTACAATAAAAACATAAGTAAAAAAAACATAGATTTAATGTTCCAGCTTCTTTTGCATAATCCTTAGTGATTATTAATCTTTGCATGTTGCAAATATTTTTTTCTTACCTTTTTCTTTTGAATGACAACTTTTATAGCACCATTACCCCTTCACAAACCCTGGAAGGATTTGACTCTGTCCATGTACTACCTTATTGGGGTGATTGTTCTTTTAAATTCTTTCATAATTCCATTCATACTTACAGTCCAAGAGTTTCCCCTGCCTATTGCTTTTGTTGTATACTTAGATATTAGGGAGGATGCAGCAGAAAACACTGAAAATCCTTTGAGCATAGAAGGAAACATGTAGTCTCACACTTTGAGTTAGTCATTATGAAGTCCTAATAGATGGTAGAGGCATAATTACAAATACTCTGTAGTAGCTAACAGTTTTTCCACATAAATTTTCCTTGGCTCCTTGCAGTTATCTTTGTAAAGTTTATCTTATTCCTGTTTTGCAGATGAGATTCCAGTTAAATCATTTAAATTTACACGTACCTAGTGAGTGGTGTTTACTTGGGTCCTTTCCAAACTGAATCTTCAAAGGTGATTAAGAGAAGAAAGGATTAAATCATGAGCAAATTTAAAACTTTCAGGGAACAATACATAAATCATTATGATTATGAATTTTTATAGAAAGTGAGATATCTTGAATTATCCAGTCTGAAAATATGATGGTGGCTATGGCGCCAGCCACATACACCGGAGCTGGTGGGTTCAGACCTGGCTTGGGCCTGCAAAACAACAATGACAACTACAACAACAAAATAGCCGGTGTTGTGGTGGGCACCTATAGTCCCACCTACTTGTAAGGCTAAAGCAAGAGAATCGCTTAAGGCCAGGAGTTGGAGGTTGATGGAGCTGTGACACCAGGGCACTCTACCGAAGGTGACATAAGAAGACTCTGTCTCAAAAAAAAAAAAGTGATGGGTTTTTTTGAATTCAAAAGTAATTAGAATTTTTTGTCATTTAATTTCTGAATTTTCCAGTTTTTCCACAATGCACAAGTATTATGTATGTAATAAAGTTTTAAACACCTCATAATTAGCCATTGTTAAAGGAATGTTCTGTGCCCAGCACTGCATTTAGTTTTGTTGAGGCAGGTGTGCGGAAAGTTATCAACAAAGACAATATTATAGTTTGTCTTATTAAGGTTTCACACTCAGGGTACAAAATATAGACATATAAGAGGGTAATAGTATTTTTTAATCATCCAAATTGCTTTTTAGTTGATATAGAAGGGAACATGGTAAGCCCTGTGAAGATATGGATCATGGCTATCTTTTTCCTCGGTAGAGTGCTCTGGCATCACAGCAACCTCCAGCTCTTGGGCTTGGACGATTCTCTTGCCTCAGCCTCCTGAGTAGCTGGAACTACAGGTACCCACCACAATGCCCAGCTATTTTGTTGTTCTTGTTGTTGTTGTAGTTTGGCCAGGGCTGGGTTTGAACCCACCACCCTCAGTGTATGGGGCCTGTGCCCTACTCACTAAGCCATGGGTGTAGCCCTAGTTCCCCAGTCTAAGCATATATCTGAAGAAGACTTTCTCTTCTTGAATGCAGCTTAAAATCTGTTAGGAAGAGGTTATTTATTTATTTATTTTTATTTATTTATTTATTTATTCATTTATTTATTTTTGAGTCTCAGGCTGTCACCCTGGGTAGAGTACTGTGGCATCACAGCTCACAGCAACCTCAGAATTGCTTAAGCAATTGCTTAAGCAATTCTCTTGCCTCAGCTTCCCAAGTAACTGGGACTACAGGCACCTGCCACAATGCCTGTTTGTTTTTTTGTTGCAGTTGTCATTGTTGTTTAGGAGGCCCGGGCTGGGTTCAAACCCACCAGCCTCGGTGTATGTGGCTGGCACCCTACCAACTGAGCTATGGACGCTGCTGAAGAGGCAATTTCTTAAAACAAAGCTCTATGATTAGGAAAAGTTCTGTGAATATTTTGAAGTAATACTGCAGATTTTAGGGGGTAAATATATATTCAGGGCAAAGGGCTTACACGTTTTGTGCTCTAAAAAATAGATCTTTCCAAAAAAAGGATAAGAATCACTCACTGACTTGGAAATTTATGTTCAATTTTTGATGTAGAATTCTTGCAATCTTAAAATAGTCCAAAATTTCTTATAGCAGAAACAGTCATTTTCCTTTATACATCTTATATAAGGGAAATACATAGATAGATTAAGCTGTTTTATATTTGCCTCTTCAGTGAGATTTGCTTTTCTTTCCCCTAATTAAAAACATTTTAGTGCTTATAAATCAGAAAATATTTTATTTTAAATATAAAACCAAATATACATTTAACTCTTTTAAGTTGGTGTTGGAGATTTCAGAATACTGACCTTTTCATGTTGCTCTGTTCTGGTCCCTCACCTCTTAACCACATTTCTTCTTTGGCAAGAAAACAGTCTATAATTCTAAATTGCTCTGGCAGACAAGCTATCAGTGGCACATACTGCTTCAAACCTCTTTAGAATGGAATGCCTTGGAATATACAGTTGTCATTAAATCTTATATGTATAGTAGAACGTAGGTTTACATTGGGGAATGGAGATAGAAAAAGTGAGGCAGCAGATCAAAAAAGTCCTAAAGACCTGGTAGGAAGTCATGGTAGTGACTCTAATTGTAGGCCCTAATTGAAGCAGTGTTATAACTTACTCCACAACATTGTTGGGTCAGGGCGGAAATGGTGTGGTATACAAGTTAGAAATAGCTTAATACTTTATTTAGCCTTGCTTTCTTGTAGGGTACTGAATTCAGCTGATTTAAAGAGTTTAGGTAGAGTTTTTAGCTCATAGAGTTATTGCAGAGGCAGTGACTGTCATAAACTATGCTGGTTTTTAAAAAAAACAATTATGATCTGTCCCAATATCATTTATTTTATGTATCACTGTTAAAACTACTCCCATTATGTAAGCAATTAAATATCCTTTCATTTAAGGCTAAATAGTATGTTACTTATTTTTAAAGAAACCAGTCCAAGTGAAATAGGGCCCTATTTCTTTTTCTTTTTTTTTCCTTTTTAATTTTTTTTTTTTATTGTTAAGTCACAGCTTTGTACATTAGTGCAATCAAGGGGTACAATGTGCTGGTTTCATATACAATCTGAGATAGTCTCATCAAACTGTTGAACGTAGCCTTCATGGCATTTTCTTAGTTATTGTATGTAGACATTTGTATTCTGCCTTTAGTAAATTTTGCCAGTACCCATTCTAAGATGCACCATAAGTGTGGCCCCACCCATTACCCTTCCTCCACCTTAACCTCCCCCCTCCCTTCCCCTTCCATGGCCCTTTCCTTGTGCTATAGTTGGGTTATAGCCTTCATGTGAAAGCTAGAATTGATCTTCATAGTAGTGCTGAGTACATTGGATACTTTTTCTTCCATTTCTGAGATGCTTTGCTAAGAAGAATATGTTCCAGCTCCATCCATGTAAACATGAAAGAGCTAAAGTATCCATCTTTCTTTAAGGCTGCATAATATTCCATGGTATACATGTACCACAATTTGCTGGTCCATTTGTGGGTCGATGGGCACTTGGGCTGCTTCCATGCCTTAGCAGTTATGAATTGGGCTGCAATAAACATTCCGGTACAGATGTCTTTACTATTATATTGTGATTTTTGGTCTTCTGGGTATAAACCTAGTAAGGGAATTATAGGATCGAATGTTAGGTCTATTTTTAGGTCTCTAAGTATTCTCCAAACATCCTTCCAGAAGGAATGTATTAGTGTGCATTCCTACCAGCAGTGTAGAAGTGTGCCCTTTTCTCCACATCCATGCCAACATCTCTGGTTTTGGGATTTTGTTATGTAGGCTACTCTTACTGGGGTTAGGTGATATCTCAAAGTAGTTTTGATTTGCATGTCTCTGATGATTAAGGATGATGAGCTTTTTTTCATGTGTTTGTAGATCATGCATCTGTCTTTTTTAGAGAAGTTTCTCTTCAAGTTCCTTGCCCACCCTGAGATGCGATCACGTGTTCTTTTCTTCCTAATACGTTTGAGTTCTCTGTGGATTCTGGTTATTAGACCTTTATTGGAGGTATAACCTGCAAGTATTTTCTCCCATTCTGAGGGCTGTCTGCTTGCTCTACTTACTATGTTCTTGGCCATGCACAAGCTTTTTAGTTTGATCAGGTCCCAGCAGTGTATTTTTGATACTGCTTCAATTGCCTGGAGAGTCCTCCTCGTAAAATATTCACCCAGGCCAAGTTTTCCCTGCACTTTCTTCAAGTATTTTTATAGTTACATGTCTTAAGTTTAAATCTTTTATCCAGTGAGAGTCTATCTTAGTTAATGATGAAAGGTGTGGGTCCAGTTTCAATCTTCTACAGGTTGCCAGCCAGTTTGTCCAGCACCATTTGTTAAATAGGAAATCTTTTACCCACTGACTGTTTTTACTTGGCTTGTCAAATATCAAATAATGGTAAGTAGCTGGATTCATCTCTTGCTTCTCTATTCTGTTCCAGACATCTACTTTTCTGTTTTTGTGCCAGAACCATGCTGTATTGATCACTATTGATTTATAGTACAGTCTCAGGTCTGGTAGCGTGATTCGTCCTGCTGTGTTTTTATTGCTGAGTAATGTTTTGGCTATTCGAGGTTTTTTCTGATTCCATATAAAACGAAGTATTATTTTTTTAAGATTTTAAAATATGACAATGGAGCTTTAATAGGAATTGCATTAAAACTACATATTGCTTTGGGTAGTATGGACATTTTAACAATGTCGATTCTTCCCAGCCATGAGCATGGCATGTTTCTCCATTTGTTAACATCTTCAGCTATTTCTTTTCTTGAAGTTTCATAGTTCTCTTTGTAGAGATCTTTTACGTCTTTTGTTAGTTATACTCACAAATATTTCATCTTCTTTGGCACTACTGTGAAAGGAATAGAGTCCTTGACTGCTTTTTCAGCTTGGTTATTGTTGGTATATATAAAGGCTACAGATTTATGGGTGTTGATTTTGTAGCCTAAGACATTGCTGTATTCCTTGATCACTTCTGTTTTTTTTTTGTAGAGATAGAGTCTCACTTTATGGCCCTCGGTAGAGTGCCATGGCCTCACACAGCTCACAGCAACCTCCAAATTCTGGGCTTAAGCGATTCTTTTGCCTCAGCCTCTCGAGTAGCTGGGACTACAGGCGCCCACCACAACGCCCAGCTATTTTTTGGTTGTAGTTCAGCCCAGGCCGGCCACCCTCGGTATATGGGGCTAGTGCCTTACCTACTGAGCCATAGGCGCCGCCCTCCTTGATGACTTCTGAAAGTTTTTTAGTAGAATCCCTAATGTTTTCCAGATACACTGTCATGTCATCTGTGAAGAGTGAAAGTTGATCTCTTCTGACCCTATGTGGATACCCTTGATTGCCTTTTCTTCCCTAATTGCAATGTCTAAAACTTCCATTACAATGTTAGAGAGCAATGGAGACCAGACCTTGCCTGGTTCCTGATCTAAGTGGAAATGATTTAAATTTAACTCCATTCAATACGATATTGGCTGTAGGTTTGCTATAGATGGCCTCTATTAGTTTAAGAAACGTCCCTTCTATACCAATTTTCTTAAGTGTTCTGATCATGAAGGGATGCTGGATATTATGAAAAGCTTTTTCTGCATCAATTGAAAGAATCACATAGTCCTTATTTTTTAGTTTGTTTATGTACTGAATTACATTTGTAGATTTACATATATTGAACCAGCCTTGAGACCCTGGGATAAATCCCACTTGGTCATGGTGTATAATTTTTTGATGTGTTGTTGGATTCTGTTTGTTAGGATCTTATTGAGTATTTTAGCATCAATATTCATTAGTGATATTTGTCTATAATTTTCTTTTCTTGTTGGGTCTTTCCCAGGTTTGGGGATCAAGGTGATGTTTGCTTCGTAGAATGTGTTGGGTAATATTCCTTCTTTTTCTATATTTTGGAAGAGGTTTAGTAATATAGGTACTAGTTCTTTTAAAGGTTTGGTAGAATTCTGATGTAAAGCCATCTGGCCCTGGGCTTTTCTTTTAGGGAGATTTTGTATAGTTGATGCTATTTCAGAACTTGATATAGGCCAGTTCAAGATTTCCACTTCATTCTGGCTAAGTCTTGGTAGGTGGTGTAGTTCCAGGTATTGTTCGATTTCTTTCAGATTTTCATATTTATGAGAGTAGAGTTTTTTGAGGTAATTGTTAAGGATTTTTTGAATTTCTGAGGGGTCTGTTATTTCATCATTACCATTTCTGATTGATGAAATTAGAGATTTTACTCTTTTTTTTCCTGGTTAGGTTGGCCAAAGGTTTATCTATTTTATTGATCTTTTCAAAACACCAACTTTTAGATTTATTGATCTGTTTTATAATTCTGTTTTCAATTTCATTTAATTCTGCTCTGATTTTGGTTATTTCTTTCCTTCTGCTGTGTTTGGGGTTGGATTGTTCTTCCTTCTGCAGTTGCTTGAGATGTTCCACTACGTTATTAACTTCCTCTCTTTCCGTTTTCTTGAGGAAGGCTTGCAGTGCTATAAATTTCCCTCTTAGGACTGCCTTTGCAGTATCCCAGAAGTTCTGGTAATTCGTGTCTTGATTGTTGTTCTGTTCCAAAAATTTGGTGTTTCCTTCTTAATCTAGTTTATAACCCATCTATCCTACAGCATAAGATTGTTTAGCTTTCATGTTTTTGTATGGGTATGCATGTTCCTGTTGTTATTGACTTCAAATTTTATTCCATGATGGTCTGAGAGATGCAAAGAATAGTTTCTATTTTTTTAAATTTGCTGAGGTTAGATTTGTGGCCCAGGATGTGGTCAGTTTTGGAGTATGTTCTGTGGGCTGATGAGAAGAATGTGTATTCAGTTTTGCTGAGATGAAATGTTCTGTAGATGTCTGTTAAGTCTAGATGTTGAATGGTTAAGAGTAAATCTAAGATTTCTTTGCTTAACTTCTTTTTGGAGGATCTATCCAGCACTGTTAAATTGGTGTTAAAATCTCCAGTTTCTCTTCAGAGAGGAAGAGGAGTTTCCAACAGATGAAGCAGACGACAGTAGGACCAAGACTCCTCATCAGTAGTCACCTCATGAGTTGTCAGCACATGTGTCTTCTGACACCGGATGGAACGATGACACAGATGATGTTTGTTTTTTAGAAGCCACTGACGATGCTGAATTAGTTGATGCTGCAGAGAACAGTCTTCTCAGTTACAATTGTACAGTGGATGAAATTCCTGATGAACGTATGATAGAAGTATTGCAGGATTAGCTAATTAACTGTGGACACATAAATAACCAGGCTAATAATTTACCTGAAGTCTGTGAAGTTTGAGTAAAAAGATAATTACATTTATTTTTATGCTGTTTATATCAAGCTGTGTCACTTTAATTTTTTTTTATTCAGGTAAATGAGTTTTACTGGAAAAAAAAAAATCTCCAGCTATGGAACTGGAGGAAATCAAGTTGCTCATGTCTGTTAGAGTTTCTCTTATAAATTGAGGTGCATTCTGGTTGGGTGCATAAATATTAATAATTGAAATCCCATCATATTGAGTATTAAGTTTAAAAAATATGAAGAGTCCATCCTTATCCTTCCTTATTTTGGTTGGTTTGAAGTCTATTGGGTCTGCGAATAGGACTGCAGCACCTGCTTTTTTCTGTTTCCACTTTCCTGGAGTATAGATGACCATCCCTTCACCTTGAGTCTATATTTGTCTTTTTTTGTGTGTGTGTGGTTTTTGGCTGGGGCTAGGTTTGAACCCATCACCTCCGGCATATGGGACCGGCACCCTACTCCTTGAGCCACAGGTGCCGCCCTATATTTGTCTTTTAATGTAAGATGTGATTCTTGTATGCAGCAGATATCTGGCTTGAGTTTTTGTATCCAGTCAGCCAACCTGTGCCTCTTTAGAGGACAATTTAAACCATTCACATTAAATGAAAATATTCATAAGCCTTTTGAGAGTCCGGTGGACATTTTTAATCCTTTTGCAACTGTGGAAGTTGGAATTTGATCAAAACTTTCTGGGTGGGTTTACTTTTGTGGTGGAGGATTATGCTGGTCTTTATGGAGGATAGGTCTGAGAATATCCTGGAGAGCTGGTTTAGTTATGGCAAATTTCTTCCACATGTGAATGTCATTGAAGTATTTAATTTCTGCATCATAAATGAAATTCAGTTTAGCTGGGTACAGGATCCTGGGTTGAAAGTTATTTTGTTTTAGGAGATTAAAATTCGATGACCATCCTCTTCTAGCTTGAAAGTTTTCAGCAGAGAGATCTGTGGTTATGCTAATATTCTTGTCTTTGTAGGTGATGGTTTTCTTTCGCCTGGCTGCTTTCAGAATTTTCTCCTTCATATTAACTTTAGTGAAATTGATTATGATGTGTCTGGGGGATGTCTTCTTCGGGTTGAGTTGTGCTGGAGTTCTGGAACTGTCTGCCATCTGAATTTCAGAATCTCTTGGCATGTCTGGAAAGTTCTCCTTCATAATCTCATGGAGAGAAGACTCTGTGCCTTGTGAAGCCACTTCGTCGCTTTCGGACATCCCTATAAGACGAATATTAGTTTTCTTCAGATTATCCCAGAGTTCTCTGAGTGAGTGGTCTATTTTTGCCCTCCATTTCTCTTCCTCTTTGAGAGTTTGGGAGTGTTCGAAAGCTTTGTCTTCAATGTCAGAAATCCTTTCTTGTGCTTGCTCAGTTCTGTTACTGAGGGATTCTACTGTGTTTCTCAGATCTTTGAGGGCTGCGACTTCTTGTCTTAATGTGTCAAAATCTTTGGTCATTTGGTCTTTGAATTCGTTGAATTCTTGAGATATCTTTTGGGTTACTGCTTGGAATTCTAATTTGATCTTATTTGCTATCCAGATTCTGAATTCGATTTCTGACATCTCAGCTATTTGTTTGTGCATGGGATCTTGTGCTGTGTCTGCTCCATTGAGAAGATAACATGATGAGCTTTTCTTTTCCCTAGACCATTTTAAATCTTCTTGCATGTTCATCTCCAGTGTGACCTATTCAATAAAGCTGACCTTTTTAATCGTAACTCTGTTGCACACTGGTTATAGCAGTTAAGAGCAGTCTGGCTAAGGGAACTGAAGAATAAAATTTTATATGTGAGATAGAACTCTACTTTGAAATCTAGTGAAGGGAAAGGTAGATTTCAGCACTACTGCATTATATGCAGAACCGAATTGATGAGTAGATGTGAAAGTAAACTAACAAAATAATCATTTTAGGAATAGTCTGGTGGCAGCTGTGTGGAGCAGTGGGACTGAAAGGTGGTGAATTCTATGTAATTCACTTTGATTTTTTTTTTTCCCACCAGTTACTTTGTTAGCGAGATTTTTATTTTGGCCTTCAGTTTAGCATTTTGCAAGGAGAGAAAGGAGGTGATGGCAGAATTCTTAATTATAGATGTCTCTAGTTTTCAGGATTTGGGGGATTATTCCTTACCTCTTTTAGAATCTGTAGGCTTTTTCCATTACTGAACAGTGAAGCAAATATAGTGGCTATTAGATTTCTACTTTCACCATTGGTAATTTTTTCAGCTCCCAGTGCCAAAGATGCCAAGTAAAGCTGCTTGACCAGTTTTTGATGAGCTGTTGCAGCCCTCTACTCATTTATGGAAGTTGGAACAGTTTAGGACCCTTTAGGGTCAGTAAACCTCTGCAACTCCTTTTTAGAATCTTAAACCCTTAGAGGTCATCTATTGCCAACACTCTACATTTCAGTTGATACCCATCTTAACAACTCTGAAAGAAAAAAAAATAGATAAAAGATACCAAGAGGAAATATATAATTGTAGGCCCAACTGACCGTGTTACTTCATTTACAAACTGTATTGTTCAGAATGTGCTCCTTTATAGTTAGATGTTTCACATTGTTAAACTCTTTAAAGCTAGTCTTTTGTAAATATTATTTAATGAAGTAATCAGAATTTTATTTTTTAAAAATTCGAGGCATTCAGTTATTATAATTAGAAGATAAATACAACAGATAAATGTTAATTGCTTGTTTAAAATATTTCCAAAGCATTTTTATTCTTATTCATTGCTGGAACCAGAAACTTAGGTGTCGTCATTCTAGTCTCCTTGTTCTTGTTAATGCTCGCCACACCAACTCACAATCCGGTCATTATGATCTCCTTATCTCTTAACTAATTCTCAAGTTCATCTTCCAGAGTTTTACCCAGGGCACCTTCCTGAACACAATACTCAAATTATGTTATTATGTAAAAGTCTCAAGATTTTGTCACCATAAGTATCAAATATGCGGTGATAAAGTGCTTCATTTCCTTTCTACTTTCTTTATCTTCATTTTCTGTCCTATTGTACTTCAAGTTTGTGCTGTCCCTTCAGTGTGACCTTTCTTTTGAGGGCATGGGTGTATACCTGTGTACTACTTATCCTCCCTTCCCTACCCTGGATAGCCACCTATCTCATAGTCATCCTTAAGACTCTTTAAATTTTAGTGTTAAATCCCCTTGAAATTCCTCGCCTCTACCCCATACATGTGTACCCATGTTGGGTGATCCCTTCCCCCCACTTTTTTTTTTTGAGACAGAACCTGACTTTGTCACCCTCGGTAGAGTGCCCTGGCATCACAGCTCACTGCAGCCTCAAGCTCTTTCTTGGGCTTAAGCAATTCTCTTGCCTCAGCCTCCCAAGTAGCTGGGACTACAGACGCCCACCACAACACCCAACTATTTTTTGGTTGGAGTTGTTATTGTTGTTTGGCAGGCCCCAGGCTGGGTTCAGACTGCCAGCTCCTGTGTATGTGGCTGGCACCCTAGCCGCTGAGCTACAGGTGCCAAGCTGGGTGATCCCTTTTTGCTTCTGTTAACATAGTTCAATAGCATTTGTTATTCCATGTGGTAATTAAATAGTCTTTTGCCCCTTAAAAAGTATAAATTCCTTTCAGACTAAGATTGTGTCTTATTCATCAGAGTTCCATTGTGTGACATATAGGTGCTAAGTAAATGTTAAGTGATAGAATAATTTCATAAACAAATTGGCATGACAGCTAAAGGAAATACCCAGTTAAATTATTTACTATCACAGACTTAATTCATTTTTCTGAAGTCTTGAAGAGAATTAGATATACTTTTTCTGGTATGTCTATACTGAAGAAGGAGAAGTAGATAAAGAACAGTGAATTCTAGAGCTGAATGGACTGCATTTTGAAAGCCAAAGGGTTTACTAGAAATTTCAAGTTACAACTAAAACCCAAGTCATCTAGTGCTTTTTTACTACTTTGCTAATTTCTGCCTGATAGATTGTAGTTAACCTCCATGGTTAACTACTTGTGTACATTTACCACCTCAAGTTTAACCTAAATTTCATAGATCCTATGTACCATGCACAATATGTACGTATCAGTACAGGTAGGCCTAGTTCCTTACGTTGACCAGTTTGTTTTAGTCCCTTGAGTGGTCAACTTACAGAGGTTCTACTATATTTTGCCTTGTATTTGGTTAGGATTAGTAGATACTTGTTTTTTACATTTTAAGCAATTGGACTGCCTGTAACCCAATTTTTTCTTTTTTTTTTGAGACAGTCTTATTTTGTCATCTCTGGTTAAGTATCCTGGAGTCATAGCTGACAGCAACCTCAAACTCTTGGGCTCAAGTGATCCTCTTACCTCATCCTCCCAAGTGGCTGGGGCTACAGGTGCCCAGCTATTTTTAGAGATGGGGTCTCACTCTTGCTCACGCTAGTCTTGAACTCCTGACTCAAACAATCCACCTGCCTCTGCCTCCCAGAGTGCTAGGATTGCAGGCGTTGAGCCACTGTTCCTGGCCCACTATAACCCTATTTTATTCTATAGGTTCACTTTTATGGAATGTTGAATATTGCACATTCAACAGGTTATGCAAGGTCAGACAATTAAGTTCGCAAACTCGCCCACATATCTTAATTGCTGAATGTCACTATTATTACCAGGTAGCCAAAGGGAGTACTTTGACAGTAGCACTTTTCTAGGACAAGTTGAACTTAATTGATCCCATATAGCTAAAGCACATTGACCATTTATAAAATGTTTTTACCTAGTATAGTCTTTTGAATTATTTGCCATGCTCATGTGGAACTTTTAAAATAGACCATAAAAATTCCTTAAAGAGCATTGTTTTAAGGATGTTGTTGAGGACAGCTTATTGTAAAGGATTGTGGATGCTTATATTTTTGTCTACCTCTTTTGCATGCTGTTGGTTAAATTTTGTGATTTTTTTTTTTTTTTTTGTATAGTACTCATTTCTTGGTCTAGAATGCAAACAATAGATTCCTGTGGAAAATTGTTACCAAATTGCTGCCAGAAGACATTGTTATGAAAATTAACCATTACTTACTTTGGGAAAGTATAATAAAGGAAGCATGTTCCCTTTTCATAGACTGAATTCTCAGTTGAATGGTTTTAAGTAGTTGGTGGTGGGGGGTTTCATTTAATATCTTAGTAGCACGGCCATTTTGAAGTCTTTTCCACTATTTTTTCAAAGGCACTTTTAAAATGTGAAAGAATGAAAACTGGCCTGTGTAAGTAGGAAATACGTAAGTTTATATCTGATGGTTCTTTTTTGCATGTGGGGAAAATTGCAATAAATATGTCTGTAATAAGTAAAGCTTTCATTTTTGTTTGTTTTCATAGAAAAGTATTTGGAGTGAAATTATTCTAAACTTCCTAGATTGGAATCAGAATTTTAGAAGGAGATGAGATCTTAAATGTCATCTAATATAATTTTACTTTCAAGAAGAAGAAACAAATATTGAGAACTGATGCAGGTCAACCAAAAAGTCAGTGGTAAATCTCAAAATAGAGTCTTGGACTTCAAGCTCCCAGATCAAATCACAGAGAAAGGTAATGGTTACTTTCCTAACTGAATGACCCTTATGGACCATTAAAATTGATTATTGTGATTTGGTATTTTATTCTAGTTGCCTTTTTTTGGTGTATCAATTTTGGTGGAAACATTTTTGCCCCTAAAACAGCTGCAACTTAGTGGAAGCTGGAACCAAAATAAAAGTTAGGAACTCCGATTCTTTGCTCACAGTTATCTCTTTAGGATGTAAAATTGTTTGGCAAAGTAGAGGGCAAAATTTGAATATTTTATATGCACCAGAAACTCTGCTATGATTTCAGTTACTTCTCATAGCGTTATGTGTTGAACTTTTTTCATTTCATTACACAGGTTTAATGAAATTAAGTAATTTGGTGTTTACTGTGAAGTATAGTTAACCTGAAGTGCATTTTTTGTGGACTTCTGAACAAAATGGCAGACTGGAAAAGCTCCCTTCTTTTTCAAATACAGTAGAAACTCTGTAAGTTGACCGCCCATGGGACTATAACAAACTGGTCAAGGTAGGGAACTTCCATTGAGTACACATGGTGCATTTCTGTGTATGAAAATTAGGGTCAACTTAAGGAAGTAGTCAGTGTAGAGAGTGATCAGCTGCAGAGAGAGGTTCTACCATATATGGAACTACTAGGTAAAAATAAAGCTAAATGTAATAAAAGAGTAATCTGCAGGTGTATGAAATGAGAAAGAACTCACAGCAGAAAACAGAAATTGAGGCTTTGTCCTGTAGGGAAAATAAACACATTACTCCTAATTGTGTGAGTTTTCCTGTAGTGATGGAATCCACAGGTCCAGAAATGGCAGGGAGATGAGACTGGTCTCCTTGAATAAAAACCCAGACCAGGAAGAGTGAATTATTTATATAAAGGCCATCTACCAGCCTGTGTTTATGTTCCCTGGATATATCTTCTTTCTTTTTGTTTTTAACCTTCTTGGTGTCTTTTCGAGGTCTCTTTTTTTAAAGAAGTATACTGCTGAATTCTGTTATCCACCCTCAGAGACTTTCTTTATTAGTGAGTTTTATTTATTGCTATAACACATGGAAATTGTTGACATTCTACTTAATATACCTTTTAAAAATACTTTTCTGCCTTTTGTAACATTGAATATTTTTGTTTTCAAAGGCATACATTTGATATATTGAATTGAGACCTATATTTCTATTAATTCTCCATAATCAGTTTCTTATGTGTATCTTCCCTGTAAACCAGGTAAATCCTTTAAAGGACTTACTTTCCTCTGATCTCTACAGTAGCCGTGTACTGTGGAATTTAGTTCTGCATTGTTAGGGGTGTTCTTTCTTTTGTGTGAAATATACTTAGGTTACTTTACTCTTACATATCACATAGTGTCCTTGCAGATTTCTTTTCTTTCTTTTTTTTTTTTTTTCTTTTGCAGTTTTTTGCTGGAGCTGGGTTTGAACCTGCCACCTCCGGCTTATGGGGCTGGCGGCCCACTCCTTTGAGCTACAGGTGCCACTCAGATATATTTCTATTTTTATTGGAGTGTCTAGTCAAAGTCAATTTTCAAACCTCCCAAGGCCTTTTCAATATCTTTAGTTAACCCTCACTTTTAAAAAACTAATTAATTTTTATTTTTAGAGAGAAATTCTTGCTCTTCACCCAGGCTAGAGGGTAGTGGCCTGATCATAGTTGACTGTAACCTCAAACTCCTGGACTCAAGGGATCTGCTCACCTCTGCCTCCCAAAGCACTGGGATTGCAGGTGTGGGCCCACTATGCCTGGCAGCCTAGCTTAGTTTGGTTAATGATTTTGGTTTGAAATGCTTTCTCTTTAACATTTTGAAAATGTTGCTACATTGTTTTCTTTGGTGTTGCTTTCGGGAAATTTTAATGTCAGTTTGATTGCTTAGCCTATGTGTGTGACCTATTTCCTCTCTAGAAGATTTTGAAATTTTTGTCTTTTTGAGTTTGACTGTAATATGTCTAAGTGTAGTTCATTTTTCACCTTGTTTGGCCCTTGGATTTATGTTTATTCATTCCATAAATAATTTATGGGAAGCCTACTGTGTGCCAGGATGTTTTCGAGACACTTTGATCTGAGGTCTTTAATCCTTAATTTGTGGAAAGTTACTGATCATTTTTTCAAATTTTGTTTTTTCTGTTGTTTTTTCTTTTTTTCTTTTTTTTTTTAGAGACAGAGTCTCACTCTGGTATCCTCAGTAGAGTGCTGTGGTGTCAAAGCTCACAGCAGCCTCCAGCTCTTGGGCTTAGGCGATTCTCTTGCCTCAGCCTCTCAAGTAGCTGGGACTACAGGTGCCTGCCATAACGCCTGGGTATTTTTTGATGCAGTTTGGCCAGGGCAGAGTTCAGACGCGCCACCCTCGATATATGGTGCCAGCGTCCTACTCACTGAGCCATAGGTGCCACCCTGTTTTTTATCTTTTTGTGGGAATTCTTTTAAAATTTGTCATGTCTAACTTCTGTCTGTCTCTTTAATACAGGATGGACATAAAATTCATGTGCAATTTAAATTGTAAACTACTAATTAGTAGAACTTTATGTCTACCTTGTATTTTTCCTTTTTAAAAAATCCCTTCCTGATGCCTTCTGGGACTTTACTATTTGATCTTCTGGCTCACTATT
Organism: Nycticebus coucang; assembly: GCF_027406575.1. Lineage (NCBI taxonomy): Eukaryota > Metazoa > Chordata > Mammalia > Primates > Lorisidae > Nycticebus > Nycticebus coucang. Next base: position 35,258,304 of record NC_069805.1, on the reverse strand, counting down.
TCATTCTTTGGTTTATTCTTTTATTTATCTAATCTGAAGAGTCTTTTATTTCAACCTTTATATGTTCATCCTTGTTTTTCTTCTTGTTTCTTCTTTACAACTGTTTAGGCCTGCTGCATGCTACCAACCTTCTCTTTCTTTGATGATTTTATCCTAAGTGTTTTAAAAAGATTCTTCATGTGTCTATTCTTTTAATTCTGCTTTGTATCATAGAGAGAATTTAGTTTGAGTTTCGATTTCATTCTCATTTCAGTGGGAAACAAATAAAAAATTTAGGCAAGGCAGTGATACCATTGGAGTTTTAGTTTTGAAGGACCATTCAGAGGCATGGTACCACAAGCATGTAGTCCCAGCTACTCAGGAGACTAAGGCAAAAGGATAGCTTTTGAGCCCAGAAATTCAAGACCAGCCTCAGCAACATAATTTGACCCTATTATAAAAATCCCTCTGGCTGCTTCCTAAAAATGATGGGAGAGTGTGTGTAAGAAGGAGGAGGGTAAGAATGTAAGTAGGGAGATCATTTGAGAATTGTTTGCAATTGTCTAGTCAAGAGGTGATGGTAATATGGATTAGGATAGTAGCAATTGAGGTAGGAGAATGTGAATTTAATTTGGAATATATTTTAGAGCTGGAATCACCATTTTTTAATTCTTTTTTTCTCATTTATTTATTTTTATTGTTAAATCATAGCTGTGCGCATTGGTGCAATCGAGGGGTACAATGTGCAGGTTTCATATACAATCTGAAATATTTTCATCAAACTGTTCAACATAGCCTTCATGGCATTTTCTTAGTTACTGTATGTAGGCATTTGTATTCTGCATTTAGTAAGTTTCGCCTGTACCCATTCTAGATGCACCGTAGGTGTGGCCCCGCCTATTACCCTCCCTTCATCAAAACCTCCCCCCTCCCATCCCCATCCTTGGCCTTTCCCCATAGTCTTGTGCTATAGTTGGGTTATAGCCTTCATGTGAAAGCTATAATTTAGCTTCATACTAGAGCTGAGTACATTGGATACTTTTTCTTCCATTCCTGAGATACTTTGCTAAGAAGAATATGTTACAGCTCCATCCATGTAAACATGAAGGAGGTAATGTTTCTTCAAGGCTGCGTAATATTCCATGGTATACATGTACCACAATTTGCTAGTCCATTCTTGGGTCGATGGGCACTTGGGCTTCTTCCATGACTTAGCAATTATGAATTGGGCTGCAATAAACATTCTGGTACAGATGTCTTTGTTATAGTGTGACTTTTGGTCTTCTGAGTATAAGCCTAGTAAAGAAATTATAGGATCAAATGGCAGGTCTATTTTTGGATCTCTAAGTATTCTCCAAACATCCTTCCAGAAGGAACGTATTAGTGTGATGGCTGGATGAAGGTGGTGCCATTTATTGAAATGGAAAAGATGGATGTGTGGGTGTGGAGGAAAGGTTTGATGAGGAAAATCAAGAATTCTCTGTAGTCTTTTTTTGGCTTGGCATGTCAGTAGACATCCCTGTGAAGATGTCAAGTAGGCATTTGAATATACAAATCTGGATTTATACATAAGGTCTAGGTCTAGAGACCACAGATTTAGAAGTCTATAGCATGTTAAGTATTTCACACATTATTAACTACCATGTGAGTTGTATATAAGTCATATGTGTCACATCTCTAGACCTAGTAAAACACTGATCTCAAGGAAATTTTTTTTTTTTTTTTTTTTTTTTTTTAGTGTGGCAGTGTGTTAAAAACATGAGACCAGATTAGGTTTTCTAACTCACACATTTAGATAATATAAGTTAGGGAATAGAAAGGGGCCCATAAATAGTGCTGAGACACTCCTAACATTTACAAGTTCTGAAGAAAAGGAGAGGTTAAAAAACAAAAAAAAATAAATGAAGCTTCTTTTTTCTTATTCTTTCTGTCATCTGCTCAATTTTCAGCATAGAAATGTACCATAATTTGTTTAACTATGCATGAATAAATACGTAGATTTCTCCTCCAGTGTTTTGGACATATTAACAATACTTTCTTTGAATGTCTTTGAATATTATATTTACATATCTGTACAAGTACACTTACGGGATAAATTTCTAGAGATTGAATTACTAGGGAAAAAGGTCGTGCATTTATATTTTGATGTTTCTTGTCAAATTTCTCTCTTAAGAGGTTGTCCCAGTTGTCTTCCTGATTGGCAATATGTATAGTAAAACTCTTAATCTTTGTCAGATTTTTTTTTATTTTCATCATAGCTCACAGCAACCTTGAACCTGGGCTCAAGTGATCCTCCTGGCTCAGTTTTTCTATTTTTTAGTAGAGGTAGGGTCTTGCTTTTGGTTCGGCTGATCTTGATTGAACTCCTGAGCTCAAGCAATCCACCCGGCTTAGTCTCCCACAGTTGCTAGCATTACAGATGTGAGCCACCGTGCCTGACATTTTGTCAAGCTTTTAAGTGAGAAGTCATGTTAGGATGGTGCCTGTGGCTCAAGGAGTAGGGTGCCAGCCCCATATACCAGAGGTAGTGGGTTCAAACCCAGCCCTGGCCAAAAAAATCTGCAAAAAAAAAAATAAATAAAAGAGAGAAGTCATGTTATAGTTTTAAAATTATAAATGATTGTGAATACTTCTATGTTTACTCAACATTTACATTTATTCTTTGAACTGCTTCTTTTATCTTTTCTAGAAAGTTCTTTTTTTATTGGTTTGTTATAACTCTGATTATTTTTCATATGTGTTGCAAGTATTTTCACTTTTGATTTCTGTTTATGATATTTGCATTATAGAAATTTTAGATTTTTTTCCGAACTTAAAAAATTGCAAGTAAGCATTTATATCACATTTTAGAAAGTCCTTCTACATCTAAGAATTTTTTTCCCCTAGGACTTCCATAGTTTAATTTTTATTTATGTCTTTGACATAAACTAACAGAGATTGCCATTGGTAGAGTGCTGTGACATCACAGCTTACAGCAACCTCAAAGTCTTGGGCACAAGTAATCCTCATGCCGCAGCCTCCCAAGTAGCCTGGGACCACAGCCCCTGTCTCTATTTTTAGAGACAGGGGCTCACTCTTGCTCAGGCAGGTATCTAACTATTGAGCTTAGGTGATCTACCCGCGTTGGCGTCACGGAGTGCTTTTTTACAGGCGTGAGCCACCATGCCTGTGCCACCACGCCTGCCCCTAACTTGTCAGAATTCTTAAATTCATTTGGTGAGAATTGGCAAGGTAATTTTGAAAAAGAAAAATGATGAAGAGGGACTAAAATTAGTATTAGAAAGCTGTATGATAAAAATATTGTAGTATTGCTGCAGGAATGGAAGGAAGAGAGTAGTGGAATGAACTAGAAAGCCCAGAAAGAAATTCAGTTAGATAAAGGAGTAGAATTGTTTTACCGATAAATGAATGAGAAAAATTAAACATTAGAAGAAGTTAAAAAAAAATTGAATATGTTTTTTGGAGAAGCTTTAAATGTAAAAGCAAAGGAAGGGCTTGTAAAGAAAATTACAAGCATCCAAAATGTATTTGCATTATACACCCATATTCATAGCAGTATTCACAATAGCCAAAAGGTACCAATAACCCATTGTCCATCATGGATGAATAGAACAATAAAATGTGTTGTGTACATACAATGTAATATTACCCAGCTTTATAAAGGAAGGAAATTATGACACTTGCTACAACATGTGTCAAAACTTTGAAGTCAATATGCTAATTAAAATTAACCCAGTTACAAAAAGACAAATGTGGTGTGAATTCATTTATATGTAGAACTTGTAGCTGTTAGGCTTTAAAAAATAGCCCTTAACAAATACTGATCCATGTAGCTTTTAGGGCACAGGTTGAAGTACAAGCAGTAGTACTTTTGTAGTAGCTATCGGCGCCTGTGGCTCAGTGAGTAGGGCGCCGGCCCCATATGCCGAGGGTGGCGGGTTCAAACCCAGCCCCGGCCAAACCGCAACCAAAAAATAGCCGGGCGTTGTGGCGGGCGCCTGTAGTCCCAGCTACTGGGGAGGCTGAGGCAAGAGAATCGCTTCAGCCCAGGAGTTGGAGGTTGCTGTGAGCCGTGTGACGCCACGGCACTCTACCCGAGGGCGGTACAGTGAGACTCTGTCTCTACAAAAAAAAAAAAAAAGAGTGTTACACAAAGAATGGAAGAATATGAATAATTCTTAGTCACATGAAGATAACACCCAACTATTTTCATTTACAAAGTAGCTGTACCATTATGTATTTCCCTGCCAAACCCCCGCACTACAGGAGAGCTCCAATTTTTCCACATCCTCACCAACACTTGGTCTTCTTAGTCCTTAATTCTGGTGGGTATATATGATAGCATGTCATTTTTTATTTTTTTAAATTTATTTTTTACTGATGCATAATATTCATATATATTTGTGGGGTACATGTGATATTTTCTTACATGAATAGAATGTATAATGATCAAGTAAGTGTATATAGGGTATCTATTACCTCAAATATTTATCATTGCAATGTTTTTGGAGCATTTCAAGTCCTATCTCCTAGCTACATTGAAATATACAGTATATTGTTAAACTATAGTCATTCTCTGCTAGAGAATGTAAGAGTTCATTTCTTCTAACTGTTTGCATCAGTTAATCAATCGCTCTTCATGGCTCCCTCGCCACCCCAGCCCCTCTTCACCACCTCTGGTATCTGTCCTGTCTTTCAACCCTTTCCCCCCATGAGATCAGCTTAATTTAGGTCTTACACATGAGTGAGGAGGGCATCTCATTAGTTTTCCTGGTGACTCAAGGAGGATGAGCATCTTTTCCTGTACTTATTTGCCATTCACTGTGTGTTCTTTGATGAACTGTTAAAAATCTCTTACTCATTTTAAAATTGGAATATCTTACTTCATAAGAGTTATTTATATATTTTGGGCTCATTATAAAATTGGAATATCTTCATAAGAGTTATTTATATATTTTGGGCATAAATCCTTTATAAGGATATAATTTGCAAATGTTTTCTCCTAGTATGGCTTGCTTTTCATTTTCTTTTCTTTTCTTTTCTTATTTTCTTTTAGAGACAGAGACTCACTTTATCTCCCTTGGTAGAGTGCCATGGCACCACAGCCCAAAGCAACTTAAACTCTGCGGCTTTAAGCGACTCTCTTGTCTCAGCCTCCCAAGTAGCTGGGACTACAGGCGCCCACAATGCCCAGCAATTTTTTGTTGCAGTTTGGCTGGGGCCAGGTTTGAACCTGCTACCCTTCGTATATGAGGCGGGTGCCCTATTTCCTGAGCCACAGGCACCGTCTTGCTTTTCATTTTTTTAAGTGTTGTTTAAAGAGCAAATTTTTTATGAAGTCTTAATTTATCTATTTTTTTCCTTTTGTACTTTCTGTTTTTCGTAACCTATTTAAGAAATCTTTGGTTCAGGCCACTAAAATATTTTGTTTTCTCATAGAACTTGTATTGTTTTAGCTCATATGTTTAGATGTACGATGTATTTTAAGATAATTTTTGTCCTTTTCTCTGTGGAATGAGGTAGGGATCAAAGCTCCTGGGTTTTTTGTTGTTGTTGTTTGTGTTTTTGTTTTTTTTTTGACATGGTTATATAGTTTTAAAAACAGCATTTGTTGAAAGGAGTATATCCTTTACCCAATGAATTGTATTGACAGCTTTTTTGAAAATCAGGCATATATGTGTGGATCCATTTCTGGACTTTCCATTCTGTTCCTTTAATCTGTAAGTTTTACTGCTATTAAATAGTGTCTTGCACACTATATCTTCTAATTTGAGAGGAACTGATATTTTAATAACAGTGAGTATTCTGATCCAGGAAGATGGCTTATCTTTCCATATGGTTAGGTCATCTTTAATTTCTTTCAGTAGTGTTTTGTATAGTCTAACATACATTTTGTCATAGTTAATCCCTAAGAATTTATTATTTATAATGTTATTGTAAGTCATTGGGTTTTGGGGGGGTTGTTTGTTTGTTTGTCTTTGAGACAAGAGTATTTCTCTGTTTTCTGGGCTGAAATACAGTGGCGTCATCATAGCTCACTACAACCTCAAACTCCTGGGCTCAAAGATCCTCTTTCATCAGCTTGTCAAATAGCTGGGACTGCAGGCACGTATCATGAATTATGACCTTGGTGAAGTTTTCTATTTTTTTGTGAGATGGAGGTCTCACAATGTTGCTCAGGCTATTCTCAAACTCTTGGTCTCGGTCTTCCCACCTACCCTCCCAAAGTGTTAGGATTAGAGGTGTGAACCACACACCTGTCCATGTTTTTAATTTCAACTTCCAATTGCTTATTGCTAATATGTAGAAATAAAATTAGTTTTCATATATTGACTATTCCATATCCTTCCTATACACACTTATTCTAACAGCTTTTTTGTAGATGGCTTTGCTTTGTCTAGACCAGTGGTTCTCAACCTTCCTAATGCCACAACCCTTTAATACAGTTCCTCATGTTGTGGTGACCCCAACCATAAAATTATTTTCGTTGCTACTTATGGTTGGAGGTCACCACAATATGAACTATATTAAAGGGTCACAGCATTAGGAAGGTTGAGAACCACTGGTCTAGACAGATGATCATGTCCTCTTGAAATAAGGCCTGTTTTACTTCTTCCCTTCCAAGCTATAAAACGTTTATTTTTTTCTGGAAGTACTGAACTAAATAGAGCCACTAGTAAGTACAGTGTTGAGTAGAAGTTGTAAGAGTTGGATATCTTTGCCTAGTTGTCAATCTTAGAAGAGGAAGCATTCAAGTTCCTTTCTATTTCAGTTTGCTAAGAGTTATTATTAATGAGTATTGAACATTATGAAACACCTTTTCTCTGTTGAGATGATCATGTTTCTATTGTTTCAGTTAATAGAGTAAATTTACCTAGATTAATTTTTAAACATTAGTTTTAAACATTAAATGTATTATTGTTTTTATATATAGTTGGATTTGATTTGCTAGTATTTTGTTGAGGTTTTGTTTTTTAAAAAAATCATTATGAGGTATATTGGTCTGTAATTTCTTATAAAAGGCTTGCTCTGGGTATCAGGGTAAGATGGCCTCATTAAATGTGCTATCTTTTAGGGGATGGTGGGGGAGAGTTTGTGTAGAATTGGCATTACTTCTTCCTTAAATATTTTGTAGCATTCACCTTGAAGCCATTTGGGCCCAAAGTTTTGTTTTTAAGTATGAATTTAATTTCTTTAATGAACAGGGCTATTGAGGCTGTCTTTTCTGTGAGCTTTGGTAGTTTGTGCCTGTTAAAGAATTTATCTGTTTCACTTCATTTGCATGAAATATTCCTCTATTATCTTTTAAGTTTTTATAGGATCTATTGTGATGTTCCTCTTTCATTGTTAACATTCATAATGTAGGTCTTCTCATTTCTAATTGGCATGGCTAGAGATTTATCAATTTTGTTGACCTTTTTGAAGAACTGGTTTTTAGTTTCATTGAATTTTATTTTTTAGTTTGGAGATACTCTTGTTATCTTTTTATAATTGATTTTGTTTCAGCTTCTTTATTGTCAGAAGACAAACTTAGTTAAGTTTGTTTTATGACACAGGAAGTGGCTTATGTTGGGGAATATTCTGTGTGCCCTTGATAAGAATGAGTATTGTGCTATTGCTGGGTAGATTTTTCTGTAAATGTCAATTAGATCCAGTTGGTTTATGTCATTTTTCAGTTCTTCTATGGCCTTACTGATTTTCTGTCTTAACATGTAAGTAGTTGAAACTTCCAACTATAATTATGAATTTATGTTTCAACTGTTGGGTCTATTAGTTTTTGTTTCATGTATTTTGAAACTTTTTTTTGTTGGTCACACACAGATTTGGGATTGGTATTTCTTCTTAGTGAATAGATCCTTTTATCAGTTTATAAACTGTCCCTCTTTGCTCTGAGGTCTGTTTCATCTGCATTAATGTAGCTACTCAAGATTTTTTTTTTTTTTTTTGTAGAGGCAGAGTCTCATTTTATAGCCCTCAGCAGAGTGCTATGGCATCATAGCTCACAGCAACCTCCAACTCCTGGACTTAGGCAATTCTCTGGCCTCAGCCTCCCAAGTAGCTGGGACTACAGGCACCCACGACAATGCTTGGCTATTTTTTGTTGGAGTTTGGTCGGGGCTGTGTTTGAACCTGCCACCTCGGTATATGGGGCCAGCACCCTACCCACTGAGCCACAGGTGCCGCTCAAGATGTTTTTTTGATTAGTGCTTGCATAACATCTTTTTTCAGTCCTTTATTTTGACCTACCTATTATTATATTTGTATTATGTTTTATTTTTGGTCTTAATTTTTAAAACAGTCTTGACTCTTTTATTTATTTAAATATTCTTTTTTTCCCCACTGCATAAGAGTGCAATAGTAAACCTACCTATTATTATATTTGAAGTGAATTTCTTGTTGGTTATTTTTTTTCTCTTTTTGGCAATCTCTGTCTTTTGATTGGTATATTTAAACCATTTGTATTTTATATAATAATATGTCTGGGTTAGGCCTGTTCATTTTGTTTTTATTCTTTCTGTTTTTCATTCTTCAGGTTTTCCTTTTCGCTTTCTATTTGTTTTTTTTTTGTACATTTTAAAATATGAATTTAGGTAGTATAATTTTTATTATTTCTTTGTATAGTTAGTATAGTGGTTGCTATAGTGATTGTAGTATCCATCTTGGACCCAGAATAATTAAATGCTTTATAATTGTTGATCGAAGTAGTATTTTTAGATTATAATTGTGGTTTTTATTATGTTAGTAGTGAATGTTTTCTAGATAAAGTCACTGAAATGTAAGGTCACTTTTTCCTAACATAGTCTATTTTAACATAATACTCCCCTATAGTTTTCTCCCAGAATGTTATGACACTCATTTAGTTCAGTAATTTGCTTTATCTGCAAAGGAGGTAATGTTTTATCTTCATAGTCTCACTTAGGCTGATGGCTATAGATAGGTAGCATACAGCTCACTTTTGCTTTTGATTCACTTTTTTTAATATATGACTTGTAACTTTAATAACTCTGCAAGCACTACACATGGCTAGCTTTGAGGGCAAATGCTGTGTTTAAATGATTCTGCTTTTATAGTACTAGTTCAAATAGTTGAATGGTCTCAAGGTAAGCTCTGCCTATTGGGTATGATATCAAAAAAAGGTTCTTAATTTCTTCAAGTCTGTTTCCTCCTTAATGAAAAATTTTAATTATTAGAACTTTGGCACTTTGTGTGTGTTACGCATGTATTCTAATTTGGCTATTTCCAGATTAATATAGTTTTGACAATTTACAAATTAGTTCAGTTCATTTAAAGGATTTTTGTTTTTGTTTCTATAAAAACCAAACAAATTTTAAAGCACTGGTAGAACAATTTGAAAAGCATGGCAAATTTTACTAATATACTGTTCCAGGTATCTGAGTTTTAATAATTCACATAGATACTAGAATGACAGCTTATTTAGATCTATGATATCCGTTTTTAGGAAGTGTATAGTGTATAGTGTAAGCTTGACATGCTTGTTGTGGCCCAAGTAATGCTCCCTTTGGCCAGCATCTTTAATCTTATCCAGTGGTATGCAGTAGAACTTTCTGAGATGACATAAATGTGTATCTGCATAATATAGTAGATACTTTAATTTTAATTAGTGTTTATGTTTTAAAAGCCACATGTAGCTAATAGTCATCAGATAGCAACACAGGTCTAGCCTCACAATTTTGTCCTTTATATCTAAAACCCCATCTTGGAATTTTTTCTAAATCTTTCAAGCATAAGCTTAATAATAATCATAAGCTTCTGAGGGAGTCCTTGACCTGTTAAGTCAGCTTGCAGAGTAGTAGAGAGAAGGTGAACACATTGGTAGAAAAATGGCACATGCAGTGGTAATTACAGTACGATATAAGTATTATATCAGTGAATACGTAGAGGAAGTGACTAACGCCTGGAGATTTTCAGTGAAGGAAAGGAAACTACTCCAGGAATTTTAAGTAGGTAGTGTTTAAATACAGGGAATTAGGCTGGATCCGATGGCTTACTCCTGTAATCCTAGCACTCTGGGAGGCTGAGGCAGGTGGATTGCCTGAGTTCATGGGTTCCACCTGTGAACTAGCACTCTGAGACCAGCCAGAGTGAGACCCCGTCTCTAAAAATAGCTGGTTGTGGTGGGCACCTGCAGTTCCAGCTAACTTGGGAGGCTGAGACTAGGGAATCGCTTGAGCCCAAGAGTTTGAGGTTGCTGTGAGCTATGATGGCATGACACTCTACTGAGGGCAACAAAGTGAGACTCTGTCTCAAGAAAAATAAATACAGGGAATTAGATGTTGTAAAATTACTATTCAGATCAAACAAGTACTTGGTTGAGTCTTCAGAAATGACTTTTACACCAATATAGAACTACCAGTCAGTCTGTTAGGAGCTCCCACCTCTGGATTTGTGCTAGAGAAAGAAACACTCTCACTGCATCCACTTCTACTGCTTTTGGATACCCAGAAAGCTGGAGATAATTACTAGTTTAGAGAGAGAAATAATTGAACTAACTGTGGTGTGTAAACTTAAGTAGAGTCCATTGTATATATATGTATAGGTATACAATACATATATACATACACACACACACACACAAATAACCTTTCTATATCCATTCTTTACAGATCCAGGATGAGAAGACTGATAAAAGAAGAAGCTAGCTGAACAGCTATAAAATGCCCAAATCTGGGTTCACAAAACCAATTCAGAGTGAAAATTCTGACAGCGACAGCAATATGGTAGAGAAACCATATGGAAGAAAGGTATATAATTACCCCGAAGATTTGTTGACTCTTTTTAAACTGGAAAAAGATTTCCAATTAAGTATGTTTTAGTAATTCCTCATAAAATAAAAAGCAGTATGGATGCCAAGTAACCGCAAACCATTTATCTAAGCCTTTTAGAAATAAATTAGATTCTGGGGATGTGATTGTTTTTCATTTCCTAAGGTGAGCACAATTAAGTAAACACAATTGTTAAGACTGCATAATTATATAAGAAATAATGATGGCAGGGGTGAGGGGGGAACCAAAGACCTCATAGTCATTTGACATTTCTTTCCATTACAGTTAGTGGCAAAACCCATATACACACTAGATACTCCATTTTCCCAGTCTGTGACATTGGATAAATTTATGTATGGTCTTCAACCTCAGTATTTCCCTTTATCTGCAGTAGAAGACAATATGCCTTCTAGAATAGAATTGTTGTGACAGTAAATTGGCTTATAATTGCACTTAATAACAATAGTTGGCACATAGTAAATGCTCAGTAAATGTTAACAGTTTTGGTTAGTGTTAGTCATTGCCAGTGACCTGTGATTCTGTCTTTTTATATCCTTATTCATTCCTATTTAATTTAAATCTTCAGAATCTTTGTTTGGACTTTACTTTTTCCTTATCTTGTTAGTTTTATACATTATCTTTGGATTTTTCCCTTTGGTTTACTTTTTGTGAAGTCTTTTTTTAAAAGCCATATTCTTACTGAAGGAGGTGTGAGATGTTTCTGGTTTTATAACCATCATCACAATCCAGTTTGACAACAAGTAAGTCATCACTCCCAACCCAACTCCCTAATTCTGCTTTCAAAATCAAGAACTACTAGTTTTCTTTTCAAAATTGGAAATTCTGTGTTCTTTTCAAAATTGGAAATTTTAGGATCACCTTGTAGTTTCTACAAAAATATCCTACTGTGATTTTAATAGGAAAAATCTTACTGAGTTTGTACCTTAAATCTGCAGACTATTTTGAGTAGTATTGCCATCTTACTATTGTCTTCCAATCCATGAACACAGAATATCTCTCCATTTATTTAGTTCTTTCATTTCCCTTAGTAATGCTCTGTAGGGTTCCAGTGTACCAGTCTTGTACTTCTATTGTTAAATTATTCAAAAGTATGTTATTCCTTTTGGTGCTATTCAGTAGTTTTTGGTATATGTACAAAATGATACGATCATAACCACAATTGATTCTAGAACATTTTCAACCCAGTATAAATGAATGAGAGAATATACAAGAATATGAAAGAAAGATACAAATAATATCTTAGTGTGATTCCCACAGATGATCACAGGGAGTGTAATTCCAGAACTTCTGTACAAGTGTAATAAACATATTAATGAAACTGTTGAGTACAGAGATGGGAGAAAGAAGAGAAGCAATTAATGCTACTTAAGAGGTTCAAGGATGGCCTCAGAGTAGAATACTTAATCTGACTTTTCAAGAAATAAATATTTGACTATCAGGAAAGTAAAAGTAAAGGATATTCTAAAGAAAAGAAACAGCAAATGAAAAACAGATGTGAATCTATTACATCTGTTAAGTGGAGTTGTGGGGACAGGATACAATGTTAGGTTTGAGGAAAGCATTAGAAGTTTTATTTCTAGATATTTATAGCGAATGGTGCTTTTGTGAACATTTATCTAGGCTGCTTGGGTTTGAATTTACAAGGCAAAACTTGTTGACATTTTTTTTTCCTCTAGTGTTTTGTTGACACTTTTATTCTTCCTAGGTACTCTGTATATTTTGAAAGTTGTCAATAAATAGTGTCTGAGTGTTGTCTTCATAAAAGTATGATTTCTTAAAAGTGTAGAAACAAGAGCAAAAAAGCACTTTTTATGAAATTACTCCTATTAAAAACATTCCTTAGGTAATTTAAGAATACTTTTAATCACTAGATTTATAAAATAGGAAGAATAAATATAAACTATGATTTATTAACTCCTGGCTTATTACATAGAGGGCTATATATAACTATTCTCAGTCTATAAGTGTGCTATACTTTTTAAATATCATGTTTGGGTAGCAATCAAAAGCTCCTCTAAGGTAGTATGCAATGTACTTAATTCCATGCTTTGGGATTTCAGAGCAACTTGACATCAAAACTGTTGTTAGAAGTATTTTCCTTAGTTTGCAAATGAATATTTAACTGCTTATTTGTACTTTAAGAGAAGAAGGGCCATAGTATCCATTCCAAAGTCCCTACCTATAGACCATAGTGCTGCTGTTTAAGACAAAGTGAAGAAATCAGGAGGAGAGGGATTGAAGAAATTAAGAGAAGGGTGAGAGAAGGTAAGACCGTATTATTCATTTGTGTATTTGCAATTCATATTCTTTTGATTGTCTTTCCTTAGTGAGTGATTGAATTGGAACCCAGCTTCTAAAGTCTGAGTTATTTCCCATAAAATTTTTAGAAATGAATATATGTTTATAGTTGTTATATATGAGACCTTATTTATAGTTTAATATGACAGAATGTTGCTGTTATGAGATCCTAAATTAGTAAAATAACCTGAGTAAGATGTGGTGGTACATACCTGTAGTTGTAGCTACTTAGGAGGTAGGAGGATCACATGAGCTTAGGAGTTCCAGACCAGCCTGGGCAACAGCAAGATCCTATCTCTTAAAAAAAATTTCTTTTTAGGCTGGGGGTGGTGGCTCACACCTGTAATCCTAGCACTCTGGGAGGCCAAGGCAGGTGGATTACTTGAGCTCATGAGTTCAAGATCAGCCTGAGCAAGAGTGAGACCCCGTTTCTAAAAAATAGCTTGGCATTGTGGCAGGTGCCTATAGTCACAGCTACTCAGGAGGCTGAGGCAAGAAAATCGCTTGAGAGTTTGAGGTTGCTATGAGCTATGATGCCACAGTATTCTACTGAGGGCAACAAAGTGAGACTGTCTCAAAAAAATAAAATAAAATAAAATAAAATAAAATAAAAAAAAAGATGATTCAACCTCAACCAAAATTTAACTCCTTAAATAGAGCAAAATTTAAATAATTATTCTTTAGCAATTTACTTTTTTTTTTTTTTTTTTGTAGAGACAGAGTCTCACTGTACCGCCCTCGGGTAGAGTGCCGTGGCATCACACGGCTCACAGCAACCTCTAACTCTTGGGCTTATGCGATTCTCCTGCTTCAGCCTCCCAAGCAGCTGGGACTACAGGCGCCCGCCACAACGCCCGGCTATTTTTTTTTTTTGGTTGCAGTTTGGCCAGGGCTGGGTTTGAACCCGCCACCCTCGGTATATGGGGCCGGCGCCCTGCTCACTGAGCCACAGGTGCCGCCCAGCAATTTACTTTTTATATAAAGTTATTTTCATTACCTCATTAAATATCACACTAGTTAATTATATCAGGCATATTCACTTACAGTTCTTTACCCCCTCACTGCTGATCTGTAATATTTTATCCCCTTTGGTTTTAGTTTACTTTGGAAGTTTCTCTACTACTTTTAGCTTTAAATCAGTATATATAATTTGCAAAACAGAATCTTTTATAAAACCTAATATGATAATCTGAATCCTGGGTTAAATTCATAAAGCATGAGAGTGGATGTTGGTAATTTTAACCTTATGAATAGTTCCGTTCTGTTGTTTTCATCATTAATTTAGTTTAGACATTCATTATTTTCCATCTAAGGATTACTAAGAAATATTTTATTTTATCCAAATAATTTAATACATGTTCATTGTATAAAAATTTAAAAATATATATAAGAATGGTGAAGATAGGGTGGCACCAGTGGCTCAAAGGAGTAGGGCGCAGGCTGCATTTGCTGGAGGTGGCGGGTTCAAACCCAGCCCCAGCCAGAAACTGCAAAAAAACAAAAAGAATAGTGAAGATAGAAATTAACCTTGTCAAAACTATGAAAGATCTGAGATTTTACCTTACTTGGAAACTAAGCATTCATGGTTTATGGCAGAAGACACACACTCCTGCGTCAGAAATAAAGTTATAATATGCATAGCAATAGCAAGCCTGACTATGAGTGTTTATGTCTATTCCAAGCTTTATTTCCCACAAGGTGGATGTAAAGAAGGCCAGGTAGCAACTGCATTACAAGACGGGAATCCCAAATCTTTTATGATGGACCGTAAGTCTGACCTTTCCTATAGGAGACGTTATTATCTTGGAGAGTAAACAGACATGTCCTTTGTTCCAAAGGGACATACTGTCTCTGTCTTCCAAATCTGTTTTTAATACAAGTATCCTAGAAAAGATACTTCAGAACAAGGGAAATTAGTGACTCTGTTTGCAAGATGTGCAGACATGCAAGGGAGACATGAAGAATTCTCTCCCAATGTACTTGTAACACCACCATGCACAGATAGTCATTAATATTTTGGTTTACACAGGTATAATCATTTTACTGTGCTTCACAGACATTGTGCTCTTTACAAAATTTGAAATTTAGCAGCAGTCCTGCATCAAGAAACTCACTGAAGGCTCAGACGATCTTTAGTAAGTTTTAGCAATAAGGTATTTTTAAAGTAAGATATGTATACTGATTTTTAGATATAATGGTATTTCACACTTAACAGACTTACCAGATAGTGTAAATGTGATTTTAACAGATATTGGGAAATGAGAAATTTTGTGTTTTACTTTATTGTAATATTGCTTTATTGCAGTGGTCTGGGACCAAAACCTGCCATATCTCCAAAGTATATCTTTGAAGAGATTTCTATTTACATTTATGTACTTAGATATTCATTCTTATTTTCTAGGCAAGTTTTTATGTCTTATTTCTAAGAGATGGTAAAGTACATTGTTTAATAGCAGCAGCTATAGAAGGTCACTCTTGTCTTGCCATTGATGTTTTCATTATTGTGTATGGTTGCTGTTGCAGGCTCTTAAAAAAATAGTTAATTTAAATGATGAAGACAACTCTAAAACTAGTTTAAATAATAAACCTAACAGTTACAGACATTTTAATGTCATAGATGTGGAAGAAGGAAGTGCTAATGATGCTGTCCTGAATTGACAAAGAGTATTTCCACCATTTGGTAACTCAGAAATCTCAAGACAATTAAAACATTTTTTCTTAAAGTTATTTTTCAGCTTGGCGCCCGTATCTCAGTGGTTAGGGCGCTGGCCACATACATCGGGGCTGGCAGATATGAACCAGGCCTGGGGCCTACTAAACAACAATGACAACAACAAAAATAACCCGGCATTATGGCGGGTGCCTGTAGTCTCAGCTACTTGGGAGGTTGAGACAAGAGAATCACTTGAGCCCAAGATTTTGAGGTTGCTGTGAGCTGTGATGCCACAGCACTCTACCTAGGGTAACAGTGGGATTGTGCCCCCACCCCCCCAAAAAAAAGAAGTTATTTTTCCCAGATCAGAAAACAATTTTTAAAGGTGTTAATAATCTCACTAATTTTTTTTTTCAAATAATGCCTACAAGGAATCATTTTATTTTACAGAGGACTAGGTTGGTAGCAGTTATGAATAGTCACACTAATCACCATATTGTACAGGAGAACATTATTGATATATTCTTGTTAGTATTTTTCATTTGACATAGTATCAAGTGTGTTTCTTTGAATTCCTTTTATGGCACGGAATCTTTAGTTACACGACTTTAAGGGAGAAGTGACATCTTCGTGTTTTTCTCAGGTCTTTTATTTATAAGTAATTCATTTCCTAAGGCAAATTACCAAGGTTTTGTTGGTTAATCTTTGTAGTAATCATGCCATTTTATTTTCTGTATTTTTACTGTTTTGAGGCAGAGTCTTGCACTATTGCTTAGGCAAGAGTGCGGTGGTGTCAGCTTACCACAGTTTCAGACTTCTGGGCTCAAGTGATCCTCCTGCTCCAGCCTCCTGAATAGCTGGGACTATAGTGCATGTACTACCACACCTGGCTAGTTTTTCTATTATTTTCTATATTTCTGATGCTTTGACATCTAGACCTTGCTGACCGTTGAGAGAGAATTTTTCCTAGGACTAGCCGGTTCCTACAGATAGTAAATAACTCATTTGTGAGGATACCTTTCATATGAAGACCAGCCAATCCAGAGCCCACACCCAAGACACCAACTTTGTCCAACACTTGTGCTCTGAGCCACTATCCCGCTTCCCTAAGCATTCCAGAACTGGATACCGAACAATTAGAGAAACAACTCCTAAAGTCCTGAGCTGGCTGAAAATACTCAATCTAGCCAATCCTAAAACTGCATGTCCTACAGAAACCATGGAAAAAGATCTTGCTCACATTTATCCTTATCCCTCTACCTCCTAACCAGTCCTGTTGCTTTCCCATATGGTCTAGTATGAGTCGGCATGGTTCCCCTTCTTTCATATTGATTTTATTTTAGACTTACAGTTTGGGTAGCTTCTAATCTTACTTCTACATTTCTGTAGTATTATTTATATGAAATGGGAAATACCTGTTCCTTGAAATTTTTGTTACAACTCTATTGTAAAATCTCCTGGCATCTTAAAAAGGCATCTTTAAATTTTATATTTAAAAAGGCATCTATACATAGAACAGAAACATATCTATAGTATTGAATAAATAGTAGACTCTCTGTAAATTGACCACCAAAGGGACTGTAACAAGCTGGTCAACATAGGGAGGGTAGTCAACCTAAGGAACTAGGCCAACTTGAGGTAGTCAATAAAGGGAGGTAGTCAACTATGAAGGTTCTACTGGGCGGTGCCTCTGGCTCAGTGAGTAGGGCGCCGGCCCCATATAACAGGGGTGGTGGGTTAGAACCCAGCCTCTGCCAAACTGCAACACACACACACCGAAAAAAATAAATAAATAAAAAGAAGAAGAAGAAATATGAAGGTTCTACCATATTTTACATTGTTATTTGAAAATTTTGTTAGAGAAATAAGAAACAAGTTAGAAAAAAATTGAGCACTCTGGGAAGCTAAAGTGGGTGCATAGCCTGAGCTAGAGCACGACCCTACAAACTAAAAACAGCCAAGCATTGTGGCGGATACCTGTAGTTCCAGCTACTCAGGAGGCTGAGGCAAGAGAATCGCTTGAGCCCAAGAGTTTGAGGTTGCTGTGAGCTGTCACAACAAGCACTCTCCCGAGGGCGACAAAATAAAACTCTGTCTCAAAAAAAAAGAAAGTTGTGATTGTTGAAGCTGAGTCTTGAGTATATTGAATAAAATGATGGCTTGTAATACTCTGTCTCTACTTTTGAGTATGTTTGAAATTTTCCTCAATAAAAAGGGTTTCTAAAAACATGTTTCTTAGCTAATATTTTTATGTAACTTTATTCGTGTTTGATTTTTTAATAGAGCAAAGACAAGATTGCATCCTACAGCAAAACTCCAAAAATTAACCGAAGTGATGTAGGCAAGGAGATGAAAGAGAAATCCTCTATGAAACGTAAACTTCCTTTTCCATTAGTCCATCAAGAAATGAAGAACGAGATTCAGACACAGGTAGAGTGACTTTTTTGTTGTTGTTGTTAAAATTTAATTATTCTTTTACTGTGATATCCTCTCTTTAGCAGCACTCCTCTTGACATCACATTAACTGTGTAGAGAAGTATTTGTATTTCAGATTTATAATTTTGGAGCAGAATGTTACCTTTGTCATCCAGATGTGATTTCTAACAGATAAAAACAATTTGCTTTATTTCTTAACTCTTTATGTTTATTTCCTATTCCTTACCACTTTTAGAACTTAATTTTGGGGGAAACATTCCAGTGATGAAAATTTACTTGGGGATAAACATTAAGATATGGTAAATTTGAGAAAACATTGTTGAGTTTTTGTAAACATATTATTGGACACACCAAAAAAATTGAGGCATTTTGGATTCAGAAGTAAATTAGAAATATGTACCACTAAAAACAAAAAAATATTAAGTCTAACTGCCAAAGTGCTTTTCATAGTACTTTTGTTTCTTAAAACTCTTATATGTTAGAAATTGATACTTAAGATAAGTCAAACCCAATTATTCTTAATAGATGAGAACTTTATTACTGCTATCTAATAAATTACTAAGGCATGTGTTAGCTCTAAGCTAATCATTTCTTAAAACTAATAAAAACTTGAATATTTGTTATAGTTATTTTATTCCTTGCAAGAAATAATAATGAATTGTTCTTAAGAATGTTTTCACTTCCTTCACTGGAAGTATCCCATTCTGAGTGTTTTTAAAGAAGTTATATACTAATATATTTGTGGCCACTTGAATTATTATTACAGAAATGATCTTAATCTGGAAACTGAACGTAAAGATTTTGAAACACCCTATGCTAACATTGCTTTAGAAAACAATTTGTAGTATACATTTTTTAGTTGACAGGTCTCTGTATGTTTTCTGTATCTCTTAACTTGAATTAGACATTGTTCTTAAACACTTATGACAAAAATAAGACATTGTTTTATATACTATATACACAGTGAAAATATTAAGAATTTCCCTAGACCCAAAGCAAAATGAGTTATTTACAATCTACCTTCTTTTTATAATTAAAAAAAAACAGAGTACAGAGTACAATTAAGTGGTATTGTCTATATGAAAGATAATTATACCATCAAACTCCATGTTTAACATTGATCTTTTTAATTGGAAATGCTGTATTTCAAACTATTGGCTGAAACTGTCAATGACGGTAACATATATCAAAACACTTATCCTAATATATGTAGTATTAAAGGTGTCTTAAATGTGTTACATACATTTTAGAAAACAAAATGACTACAAAAACAGAAAATGGACAAAAGATACAAGCAGAATTACAGAATGATAGTTGGCAAAGAAATGTGTGAAAAACATAGTAATAGTAATCAAAGAAATACAATTTATGATGATTGACACAATTGTTATTGGTCCAAATCATACCTGGTGGTTATGGGTTGGAAAAAATAATTTGCTTTAATTGGTCTAAGTTAAAGGAATACCTTGTTCAAGGTTAAATATGACAAGATGTATCAAAAACTAAGTTTTTCAACATTTGACTAATCCTTCTTTTGGCATTCATTCCATTTAAATAATTATTGATGAGAACAAACATTTTATCTTTAAGAATATTTATCTGAGTTTTGTTTATAATGGCAAAGAAAATCTGGAAAATAATGTTAAGTAATACAAGATGTATTTAACTATGGTAAATGTAATGAAAAAATATGATTTTCACCCTTAAAAATAGCATTGTAAAAGAATACATAATATGTATTCTAGTCCCAGTTAATGATATTGGAAATGAAAAACTAGGCTATAAAACACTACAAATTGTTTGATTACATTAAAATGTAATTTGTGTGTGTATACACATTACATCTATTAAGTAATATGAAAAGATAAAATAAGACGGTTTAAACATAAAAGACTATTTCACTGTAAGAACTAAGCCTGCACCTGATGGGTGTATTTTGGGTTCAGAATAAAATGCAGATGTTACAAACCCTGATGGGAACAAGGAGGCAGCATTAATAATGCTATTCAGCTCATCATCCCTTGATGTGAGGGATTAACTGATAACTGTCTAAACCAGTGGTTCTCAACCTTCTTAATGCCGTGACCCTTTAATACAGTTCCTCATGTTGTGGTGATCCCAATCATAAAATTATTTTTGTTGCTAGTTATGGTTGGGGGTCACCACAACATGAGGAACTGTATTAAAAGGTCACGGCATTAGGAAGGTTGAGAACCATTGGTTTAAACTGAAATACGTAGTTTTTAAAAATGATTACTTTAAAAATATTTCTTTAAAATTCCCTCATACTTTATACTTTTTAATGGTATATGATTCCTTTTATAAACAAGAAGCAATTACTTTAGTTTCTTTCTATGTTGGATTAAAATAAACTAAATCTTACAGCTTTTTATTTAAAAATAGCATATTAGGGCTTGGCACCTTTGGCTCAGAGGCTAGAGTGCCAGACATACACACTGGAGCTGGCAGGTTTAAACCCAGCCTGGGCCTACCAAACAGCAATGACAACTACAACCAAAAAAAAAAAAAAAAAAAAAAAAAAAGAAAAGAAAAGAAAAAGAAGAAAGAAAAGAAAAGAAAAATAGCCAGGCATTATGGCCGGCACCTGTAGTCCTAGCTACTTGGGAGGCTGAGGCAAGAGAATTGCTTAAGCCCAAGAGTTAGAGGTTGCTGTAAGCTGTGATATCACAGCACTCTACCAAGGGCAACATAAAAAAAAAAAATTAACATCAGGCTGGTTGTGGTAGCTTATACCTATAAGACCAGCACTTGGGGAAGTCTAGGTGGGTCCAAGGTTTTGATAGCATCCTGGGCAACATAACAAGACCCCATCTCTTAAAAAAAAAATTAGCTGGGCATGGTAGCACACACCTGTAGTCCCAGCTACTCAGTAGGCTGAGGCAAGAGGATCACTTGAGCCCAGGAATTTGAAGTTGCCTGAATTTATGATGTTATCACAGCACCCTACTACTCCAGGCAACAGAACAATATCCTGTTTCCAAAAAAATTAAAAAATGAAAGAAAATCATAGCATTTTAAAACAATTAAAAATAGCATATATATGTTATTTTTTCTTGTTCCTACATGAATGTATTTTAGTCTCTGCTAGTTACTTTTTAAATATATTTAGAAGTATCCTTGGGAAGATGTTCTGCAGATATTAACACTTGACAGGATGTGAGCTGTTTTTTTACTTGTTTATACTTTTTGTATGACTAGAATTTTTGAAATAATGGACATAAATTACTTTTACAAAGTCATTACTTTTTAAAAGGGGTATTCATACCATTGTCCAAGACAGGCCTATTTGGCCCCCAAAATCAATAGTAATGCTATCACCAAATAAGGTTTTGTTTTGTTTTGAGATAGAATTTTATTCTGTGCTCTGGGGAGAGGTGTAGAGTGCTGTAGTGTCATGGCTCACAATACCTCAAACTCTTGTGCTCAAGCAGTCCTCGTGCCTCAGCCTCCTGATTGGCTAGGACTACAGGCATGTGCCAGAACACTCAGGTAATTTTTGTCTTTTTTATTTGTTCATAAAGATGGGATCTCACTCTTGCCCAGGCTGGTCTCGAACTGCTGAAGTCTCAGCTTCCCAGAGTGCTAGGTTTACAAGCATGAGCCACCATGCACAGGCCCAAGTAAAGATTCTTTTTTTTTTTTTTTTTTTTGTGGTTTTTGGCCGGGGCTGGGTTTGAACCTGTTACCTCCGGCATATGGGACTGGTGCCCTACTCCTTGAGCCACAGGCGCCACCCCCAAGTAAAGATTCTTAAATGTTATTTTGAGATAGACCAGCGTATCTTAAACTTCCAAATTCTTAATTTTTTTAGTACTTACTAATTTTTTGAAAGAAAACATTCTAGAAAAGTAAGTGCTTGACTAGACAAATTAAATTTGGATCTGGGCACAGTGGCTTATAACTGTAATCCCAGTTCATTTAGAGGCTAAAGTGAGAGGATTGCTTGAGGGCAGGAGTTTGAGCCTACCTTGGGCAACAAACTGAAAGCCCACCTCTACAAATTATAAAAATAAAATAATTAGCTGGGCATGGTAGCATGTGCTTGTTAGTCATCGCTAGAACATTCATATATTGCTAATGAACATTCGTAGTGCTAGTACATGCACTGTGCAGTAACTTCTGTCATTTTTGGTAGTTATCAAAGATGTCTAAGTGAACTTTATTCCTACACTATCAGTCATAAAATCATACTTATTTTCTTTACTAGATTTGTGGCATCCTAGGGAAAGCCACAGTCTCTTACTGTGAAAAAATTTAACAGTTTCTTCTTGGCCTTCAAACTAAATTTGCAGTTATTTTTGTTATTAGCAATGCTTTCAAGAGCATCTTTGCATATTGTATTTTTATCATACACTGAATTATTTCTTTATGTATCCCCTGGAGTATGGTTACAGTTTTTAAAAGAATAGAACATTTCTGTGATTCTTGATATTTTTACAAATAATCATACCTAGTTATAAAGCCTCTAGCGATACATTAATGTTCTTTAACCTCACAGGACCTTGGGGAACATGTTTTACGTCATCATTTTAGTTTGCATGGTTAGATAACTAGAAAGATAAAATATACTTCACTTTTTTAGTATTTGTTTCCTTTTAGTAATCATTATTTGTTTACTCATTTGGGGGGAGCATTCTTAGATAATATGGCATGAGAAAATTCAAAGTGGTATCGTGTGGTCTGTTTCCAAAGTCCATGTTGTGAAATATAATAAACTAAATCTTTTCCACCAGCCAGCCTTAGAAGTTCTATTTTCCTAAGACTTTAGATGCCATGAAAGGATTTACCTTATTTAATGTGATTTAACAGATTTGGAGAGAGGAATTCTTTAAAATTTCCTTTAAAAGAAATTTAAAGGTATAGTTTTTCTGGGAACTATGTTAAAATAGCAGATAAAAGCAGAGCTATATTTATGAACAATAATCACCTTTGGTGATTTTGTAGCAATTATTTATTATACGGATTTACCCCATTTCTCGCCACGATTTTATTATAACAATTTCAAACATGTAGTATAGGCTCAGTACCCATAGCTCAGCAGTTAGGGTGCTGGCCACATACACCGGGGCCAGTGGGTTCGAACCCAGCCCAGGCCTGCCAAACAACAATGACAACTACAACAAAAAAATAGCCAGGCGTTGTGGTGGGCTCCTGTAGTCCCAGCTACTTGGGAGTATGAGACAAGAGAATTGTTTAAGCCCAAGAGTTTGAGGTTGCTGTGAGCTGTGACTCCATGGCACTCTACCAAGGGTGACATAATGAGACTCTGTCTCAAAAAAAAAAAAAATGTAGAATAGACTTTAAAAATAATTCTTGGTATTTTTCTTATTTTCTTTCAACCTGAATCAGAATATTAACTTTAAAAGATTGTTTTAAAAATTACAGATATTAGCTGGGCATGGTGGCTCATGCCTGTAATTCTAGCACTCTGGGAGACCAAGGTGGGTCAGGAGTTTGAGAACAGCAAAAATGAGACTCAGTCTCTCACAAAAGTAGAAAAAGTTGTGTGTTGGTGCACACCTATAGTCCCAGCTACTTGGGAGGCCGAGATAGTAGGATTGCTTGAGCCCAGGAGTTTGAAGTTGCTGTGATCTTTGATGATCTCACTACACTATAATCTAGCAGTGCAATAGAGCAAGAGTCTTTCGCAAAAATAAAATAAAACAAATACATAAATAAATACACAATTGTTTTTGTCTTGTCTTGCCTTGCCTTGCCTTGCCTTGCCTTGCTATAAAAGGACATATCATGGAAAGGATTGCTCTGCTTAGAACTCACTGTTTTACATCCATCTCATTAATAGCAGTAGTTTAATACAGCCTAGTCTCAGTATAGCATAGAGGGAAGAAGTAGTTGATTAATGGGACAGATGTGGAAGCTTTAATATTCTAGCTCTTGAATTAAGTCCTTATAGAGTACATATTCACAAATACTTTGTCTAAACATACTTATCTGAATAAAAACCAAACGATATGTGGGGTTAGGGTGAATTGAATTGGTTACTTCTAAAGGAAGATTTAGGTGGTTCTTAACCTTCCTAATGCAGCAATGTATTTTCATTGTTAAAAAGGGGTCATGGCCCACAGGTTGAGAACCGCTGCTTTAGATCAACTGTTAAACTACTTACTTATATTATGACTGTAATTGCAAGTTCAATTTATCCATTGTGCTTTTAATCTGTTAAAATAGTATGATTTCCTTCAATAATCCACTTTAGTCTAATAGGCACAATTTATTGGTTGCCACTTTTTCTTTGCAATCTGTAGAATTTGTGTGTTTTTATATGAAATGTCAATTATTTTTCATGGAATTTTTGTAGTTGTTAATCTATTCAGTTTTTAAATGTCTTTATTGAAAAATCTTGTCATTTACTACATTTACCACTTAACTTCAGAATGATATTAAAAAAATGTTACTTTATTACCCTTTTAACTGAGTGAATATTTCCATCACTAAACTTTCAGGCTTATTTTTAAAAATACTATGTTTTAGAGTTACTTGTTCTCTAAGCTTTTTTTTTTTTTCAACACTTGAGTAGTGAAATCTTGAATACTGTCTTGTAATAGTGATCCTGGAAAAAAAGGTCTATGTCAATAAGTTGAGGATGTGAAGATCAGAATATTATTGTGAGTTGAAATGGTGCATTTCTTAATAAGTGAAAGTATGTACTCTGTCGATATCACTGAAGTCAGTTCTCCATATTCTCATTTCTCTGTCATGAATTGTTAGACAGAATTATATTTTCTTAACTGATTGACTTTGACTTAGAATGCTTTCTTTCTAAGAGGGCTTTTATAGTGATCACTATAGTATTAGGTAGGTGCAAAAGAAATTGCTATTTTGGACCATGAATTTTAGATCATTACAACTAGGCTCAGACACATCTTTATTAATCAAAATAGGAACCATTACAATCAACGCACTGTTGCCAATGAGAAATAAGTTTTTTGATTTTGTAGTGTAAAAATCCATGCTTTGGGATTTGACAAACTCTTGGAAAGCATTTTCTGCGTCATGCTCCTTGTGGAAATATTTTCTCTGAAAAAAATTGTTGAGATGCTTGAAGAAGTGGTAGTAGATTATCGAGAGACAAGGTGAATGTGGTGGATGAGGCAAAACTTCATAGCCCAATCTGTTCAACTTTTAAAACATCGGTTGTGCGACTTGTGGTCAGGAATTGTCATGGAGAAGAACCAGGCCCTTTCTGTTGACCACTGTGCGGCGGCAGGCGTTGCCATCTATTGTGCATCTCATTGATTGGCTGAACATACTTCTCAGGTAGAACCGTTTCACCAGGATTCAGAATGCTATAGTGGGTCAGATCAGCAGCAGACCACCAAACAGTGACCATGACCTTTGTTTAGTGCAGGTTTGGCTTTGGGAAGTGCTTTTGGAAGTTCCTGTAAGTCCAGCCACTGAGCTGGTCATCACCAGTTGTCATATGAAATCCACTTTTCCTCACACATCACTATCCAATTGAGAAATGGTGCATAGAATAAGAGAAGACAACACTTGAAAATGATGATTGTCTGGTTTTTGTCAGCTCGTGAGTCACCTACTTATTGAGCTTTTTCACCTTTTCAGTTTGCTTCAAATGCTGAACGCCAGGATGGTTATTGAGTTTTTAGGCAATTTCTTCAGTAATTTCTCCTGTAGTTGTCAGAGGATCAGCTTCCATGATTGCTTTCTGTTGGTCATTGTCAGCTTCCGATGGCTGCCGTATCCTCCTCATCTCATCTCCTTTGCAAAACTTCTTGAACCACTGCACTGTATGTTTGTTAGCAATTCTGGGCCAAATGTGTTGTTGATGTTGCGAGCTGTTTCAGCTGCTTTATGACCCATTTTGAACTCAAATAAGAAAATTGCTCTAATTTCCTTTTTGTCTAACATTTCCATAGTCCAAATAAATAAAAACAGGAAGTCATCAGTAAAAGTGAGAAAAGCTCGTTGAAATGATGTATAATGTAATTATATTTATTTAAGAATGTATTCTGGTACCAAATAGCAAATTTCAACAATGCAAAAACTATAAATACTTTTGTGCCACTTTATACCATTTGAATGTATTTGCGATCTAGGATGATACTGCAGTCCACAGTGTTTTGTTGTCTTCAGAGTAGTTTGACACTCATAGAACAAAATGGGTTGATTCAGCTTTTCTTAAGACAAATTCTAATCAACCCAAAAAAAACAGTGATGAAGTACTACTACCTCTTTTACTGTTTGTCAGATGGTATGTTTTAATAAACAGCATCAGTAATATGTATTATTGAAACTGCCTGGTTGAATTCCTCAACTTTAAGATATTCGAGATGAAGAAACTGAAATCTTAGGTGCTGGCAAAACCTGTGTTTTAAACATACTTTTGGCTTTGTCTTAAAAAGTAATCTTTTGGAAAAATAATGATAAATCATTAAGTAACTGGTGGTCTTTTGAAAATGTTGGTTTGTTGAATTCTGCACTTCCCTTTATGTGCTTTTTTCTTTTCTGTCTCTCTTCATTCTGTAGATTCAGATGCAGGACATACAAGTGAATATTGGGGGGAAAGACTTACATCTTTTTACAGGACATACTCAGGTAATTAGATTATCAGGTGTTCCTGTTTAGCCAGTGGTTTCTATCACATTTACAATTAATTATTGTATGATAAGCAACTTCTTTTCAAACTTATATATAGATTTCTTTGGCTAAATAACTGTACTGTGTTTACTATTTTTGTTCTGAGATATCAAGTGTATCATATATAGTACATTGTAGCAGGACTACTTCATGCCTCCACTCATGTAGAAAACAATGTGAGAGTCAACCTCTGGCATGGTGTAGTGCAGTGATCCCTATGGGAAGATACCCTTTAGGAGAGATCCTTAGTCTATTTTGTAATATACACTTCACAAGGTATACGTAGTGTGCTGATTTTGATAGTATCATCAGATCCTTTTTGTCATGTTTTTTTAAAAAACATATTTAAACAATTTTTTCCATTAAACTCATTAGTCTTTATTGACTTTGCTGCCAAAGCTAAATTTACTTATAACTGGATTAAAATACCAGGTTACCAGGAGAGATGCCATCACCATTAACTATATTTATACCTCTGTTCAGCTTGGTACCAGTTACTATATGTTTCTGATTTCATAATTGCCCTAGATAAAGAGTTGAAGAAAATATATAAATACTATCACTTTAAAGAGTAAATGTGTTCTCTAGTATGTTAAAATTAGTTAAAAGTTTTGGTCGTCCTTTTTTTATAAATGGGCTAACATTTTTATTTCTGAACTTTAAAACATTATAAATACTGTTTAGTCCCTGGATCTAAGTGTCCAGTTTTTAGCACATGACATTTAGCTATAAAAAAAGACTGAAATAAACTTGTCACTGATAATAAATACTTTTTAATTATTTCATAAATTTGTTGGGTTGGGTGGGGAAGTGGTAAAATCCAGTAATTATCCATAAAATTATTAGTTGAGCTTGAACAATCAGTAGTGTCTGGCTACTATTGTAAAAGTGGAGAGTGGGGGCATATTTATAATCAGTTACTCTGAAATTACATTTCTAAAATGTAATTTCCAAAGTGCACCTGCAAAAGATCTATGTGTGTTTGTATGTATATATGTGTGTGTGTGTGTATACATATATATGAAGCCATTCATCATCTGAATCTTATTGCAGAAAACCAAAAGATTCAGACATTCAACTGTTAGAGATTCATGTAGATATTTTATAACCAGTGAGTAATGGCAATTTTTTTTTTCTCAGAATTGAAGTTACATACATTGCAAACATGATTGGTGCTCATCTCTATTGGTAGTTCCAGTGTTTCATTTCCTGCACAGTGACTAATTTCTGAGACACTGATTGGTTTGTGAACCAAGTCCCCAAGAAAAACAGTTTTATTTCTTACTTAATTGGGATGCAACTATGTTGAGCTTTCTGTATTCTGACATGATCTGAAAAGAAAGCATTAGTTTTCAATATTATAAGACTGGAACATCTCTATTTCTGGGGGTTTTCTGAACCTTGAACGAACAAATGTTGGATTGTTGCAAAGTCCACTCTCTGTGTGGGTTGAAGAGTCTGAAGTGAATTTCTTGTATTTTTCCTTGTAAATCTACACTGAATGGAATTTGAAGTTTATAGTAGACTGTACTAAATGAGCACATTTGTCAGTATTATTACTATATTTAAACGTGAAAATTCTGGCCTATTATTAGGACAAATAAATACATTTTATAGCTACCAAATCTTGAGAAGTGTCTAACTCTTTATCAAATACATAGTATACTGTGCATGTCTAAAAGATTATCATTTTTTAGTTATGATAGATCAGAGGAAACAAACTCATTATAGGACAGATAAATAGCCTTGTTAACTCCTTTAAACTTGAAAAAGCATATTTAGAGACATTTGTGTCTAACATTTAGACTTTGAAGAATGGTATGGTTGTCTGTGGCCTTGCTATCTTATACCAGCTACTCTTTATTTACGTTTCTTATCTGTCTCATGTAAAACATGAACTGAGATAAATGACTGTGATAACTAAATTAAAGCAAAACTAGAGTTCATATAGGATGTAGCATCTAATTTGGATTTTTGTTTAAATATTTGGAGTATACCAAATTTGTTAATTCTTCTCCAAAATATGACAATCTTATCTTTGATCATTTGGCAGCATGGCATTCTAATAATGAATTTATAAGAATTTTTTATTGTCACCTGTTTGCTTTAGAGTGTATTTAAAAAAAAAAAAAACATTGTTTTAAAATTCAATTAAAATGAAAAAAGTCAATTGTTTTGCAAATATAAAGGCCAAATTTTTCTCAAATCTGTTTTAAGGAAACTTTTTTTGTTTTCCTCTCATCACTAGATTTTACTTCTTTTCCTTGAAACATCTTTTCTACTTTATAGAAAATTTTCACAATGTTAACTATTTTATTTTCAGGTGAGATGTACCACTTAAATATTTGTTATTCATATGGAAAACCATTAAAACAATAACTGTGGTTTCTCACTAAATACTAGAAAGCCATGATGTTTAGTTACATGTATTAACTAGAAAGAGTGAATATAGATTTCAGGAAAAAATAGGCTTCTCCAAAGACATATTTAGGGCTTTATAATAAATTTTGTAGTAAATTAGGTTAAATGCTGATATTTTTTGGATTTATAGTAAATGGGATCATTAAAGAATGATCTCATTTATATAACATAAATAAGGATATGATAAATATGAAAATTAAAGATTATACTGGAAATATTAATGAAAGCTGATTTAATGAGTTGATATTTTTGTTCTTATGTAAAATCAAATATTTCACAAAGTGGACATTCTAGGAGCTATGGCATTTTTAATGATTTGTGGGCAGCAGAGTTTAAAAATTAGGACCTTTAATTTTTCTAGGCCATTAGAAAGCCAGTTTATCCCAGTTAATTTAAGTGATACATTGAAACATTATTTAATTTCTTATGCCTACTAATAATACCAGATTTTAATTACTTTCTTGAGACGTGCCAGATTAATAAATGCCAATCTCCTTGAGTATTCTAGCAGCAGGCACATCTCTGTGAATGAAACCACTGTGTTGACTACTAAGCCTTCCCTTCTCCCACTCATTTTTGCTGTTAAATTTATTATTTATTATTTTTAAATAATAAATAATAAATAATAATATATAATATATATTATTTAAAATTTATTATTTTATTATTATTATTTATAATTTATTATCAATTATTTTTGCAGCTCTTCTTTACAGGTACCCTCAAACCTGGATCCATAAATTCCAGATACTGGTATAGGGTTTTTCAAGAAACAGATGCCTAGGCAGGTATTAGCCAGACTTCTATATATTAGCTTATACAGGGTACATGTAAAACACAGACATCTATATCTCTCACCTAAGAAATTCAGTTCAGTCAGAATTTTCTCACACTAATGGGGAATTCAGGTAGCATTGCCAAAGAATTTTCCAAATAGTTTGAATCTGAGAGCTTACTGTGATGAATCAGATCTCTTTGAAAGTCCCTCATAAATTTATAGATCTGTGTAGGATATCTGCTAAGCCATAGCCAACCAGAATCTTTAATTTGCTTATTTTTAGCTTTGATTATATCATTTCACATTTAAGAATTCTGTGACTAGAATAAAATAATTTGGTGCCCTTTTTTCAGTAATTACGCTGTGTGATGAGACCTGTCATAAATACTTAGTTCTGGGTGCAGAGACAAGATGGCGACTGAAGCCAGCTTTCCACAGAGGCTCCCGTCCTGAAGGAGAGTTAAGGGATGAAAATTTAGCAAGTAACCTGATGGATTCAAGCAGCACCAAGAGAGAAAGTTGAAGAATGCACATCAACCCGGCTGAGGAGAGCTGTGACCACAAGGATGGAAACAAAAGGTACAAACCCCATCACCAAGCAGACGGGAGTCCCTCCTCCCCCATCTGATTGGCTTAATTGCCCCACAAACAAACGGGAAGAAATCAAAGGCCCTCCCACTACATTTCACGGGAGAGACCTACTAAAATCTGGACCTACCTCCCTTACTAGGGTGCCTAGATGTTCTCCTGCCAGGCATAAAAACTGTATAAAACTGTAAATATACTTTGCCGGCAACTCTGAGCTCCCAGCACTCCCCTCTACTCTCTCTGAGGTATGAAAGCCTGTCCCTGAGGAGTTCGGATTCTTGGGTGACTTCCAGAGGGGAGAGGACAGTGCCCAAGCTATGGCTGGTCAGCACTGATTTTGGGGCACAGGAGAGAAGTGAGGACAGTCAGCTGAGGGCAGCCCTCACCAAGGAAGCGCTTCTCCGAGGTGTGGTGCAGCAGCCCTCTTTGGGCAGCAATACAACCAGGCATAAAACTGAGTGGAACTGTGTGACCTCGCTACTGGCTTCTCTGGGCTCCCTGCGGCTCTGGGCTCCTGGCGGCTCTGGACTCCCGGCTGCTCTGGGCTTCCAGCGCTCTCCCTGCCCTCGCTCTGTGGTCTGGGGAGACCTGAGCGCCTGCACACACTCGGGCAAGGAACTGGGTGGAACTGAGTGTGTTACTGCTGGCGCCTCTGGGCTCTCACTGCTACCCCCACCCCCGCCCTCACTCTGACGAGAGACTAGGAGGAACTGAGTGTGCTCGCTGCCGGTGGTTCTGGGCTCCTGGCGCCCTACCCCACCCTCACTCTAGGATGTGGAGACCTGTCCCCCCGGGAGTCCAGACTCTTAGGGGATTTGTTGGGGTGTGGACACTGCCTGAACTGCGGCTGGTGGGTCCTGACTCTGGGAAGCAGGAGTGAGGCTGGGCGAGACCCACATCGGAGGGGCAGTTCCCTGAGGCAGCTGAAGCCACACCCCCTGTCTCCCTGGGCAACCAGAGGAGACCACCCCTGAGTATAGGATTTGCCTGAGGCGACTCACACACCCCGGAAACTTCCAGGGCAGGGCCGACTCAGAACTGAGACTTCAACCCAGAGCAAGTGCTTCACTGGGGTCAAACAGAAGCCAGCTGAAAATAAGTCAGAACCACTTAACCCCACCACACCAGATAGGACCCCAGTGTCTCAGGCCACAACACAGAACGGGCCCTCAACAAAACCCCAGGGGAAAAATCAAAGGGAGTAAAATAACCATGGGGCAGAATCAGCGGAAAAACTCTGGTAATATGAATAACCAGAATAGATCAACCCCCTCAAGGAAAGATATGGCGGATGTAATTGAAGATCCCCATTCATAAACAACTGGCAGACATGTCAGAAATCGAACTCAGAATTTGGATTGCAGACGAGATTGATAAAATGGAATTAGGAATCCGAGGAGAAATTCAAAAGTTGTCTCAAGAATTTAACGAATTTAAAGACAAAACCACCAAAGACTTAGACACACTGAAGCAAGAATTTATAGCCCTCAAAGATATGAAAAATACAGTAGAATCCCTCAGCAACATAATGGACCAAGCAGAAGAAAGGATTTCTGACATCGAAGATAAAGCCTTTGAACGCTCCCAAACTCTCAAAGAGGAAGAGAAATGGAGAGCAAATACAGATCATTCTCTTAGAGAGCTTTGGGATAATTCGAAGAAGGCTAATATATGAATAATAGGAGTTCCGGAAAATGATGAAGTGGCATCAATGGGCACAGAGGCCCTTCTGCATGAAATTATGAAAGAGAATTTTCCAGACATGCCTAGAGATTCTGAAATTCAGATAGCAGGCAGTTTCAGAACTCCAGCACGATTCAACCCCAATAAGTCATCCCACAGACATATCATAATTAGCTTCACTAAAGGTAACATAAAGGAGAAAATTCTCAACGTTACCAGGCGAAAGAAAGCCATTACCTACAAAGGAAAGAACATTAGAATGATTGCAGATATCTCTGCTGAAACTTTTCAAGCAAGAAGAGGCTGGTCATCGACTTTAAATCTCCTAAAGCAAAATAACTTTCAACCCCGGATCTTGTATCCAGCTAAACTCAGCTTCATTTATGATGGAGAAATTAAATACTTTAATGACATTCACATGTTGAAGAAATCTGCCACAACCAAACCAGCTCTTCAGGATATTCTCAGACCTATCCTCCATAATGACCAACCCAATCCTCTACTACAAACGTAAACTCACTCAGAAACGTCTGATCAAACTCCAACTTCTCTAAGGGTGAAAAGATTAAAAATGTCCACTGGACTTTTGAAAAACTCGATACCCAAAATTCCACCAAACTTATCAAGTCTCCGTTAATGTGAATGGCTTAAACTGTCCTCTAAAGAGACATAGGTTAGTTGACTGGACACAAAAACTCAGACCAGATATCTGTTGCTTACAAGAGTCACATCTTAACTTAAAAGACAAATACAGACTCAGGGTGAAAGGATGGTCATCCATATTTCAGGCAAATGGTAACCAGAAAAAATCAGGTGTTGCAATTTTATTTTCAGACACAATAGGCTTTAAACTAAGAAAAATAAGTTAGGACAAGAATGGTCACTTCATATTTGTTAAGGGTAATACTCAATATGATGAGATTTCAAATATTAATATCTATGTACCCAACCAGAATGCACCTCAATTTATAAGAGAAACTCTTAACAGACATGAGCAACTTGATTTCCTCCAGCTCCATAATAGTCAGAGATTTTAACACTCCTTTGGCAGTGATGGTTCGATCCTCCAACAAAAAGCTGAGTAAAGAAATTTTAGATTTAAACCTAACCATCCAGCATTTAGATTTAGCAGACATCTACAGAACATTTTATCCTAACAAAACAGAATACACATACTTCTCATCAGCCCAGGGAACTTACTCCAAAATCGATCACATCTTAGGTCACAAGTCTAACCTCAGTAAATTTAAAGGAATAGAAGTTATTCCATGCATCTTCTTGGACCATCATGGAATAAAACTTGAGCTGAGTAACAACAGGAATCTGCATACTCATACAAAAACATGAAATTTAAATAACCTCATGCTGAATGATAGCTGGGTCAGAGATGAGCTCAAGAAGGAAATTGCCAAATTTTTGGAACAAACAACAATGAAGACACGAACTATCAGAACCTCTGGGACACCGCAAAGGCAGTTCTAAGAGGGAAATTTATAGCACTGCAAGCCTTCCTCAGTAGAATGGAAAGAGAGGAAGTTAGCAACTTAATGGGACATCTCAAGCAACTGGAAAAGAAAGAACACTCCAACCCCAAACCCAGTAGAAGAAAAGAAATAACCAAAATCAGAGCAGAACTAAATGAAATTGAAAACAAAAGAATAATACAACAGATCAATAAATCAAAAAGCTGTTTTTTTTAAAAGGTCAACAAAATAGATAAACTGTTGGCCAGCCTAATCAGGGAAAAAGAGTAAAATCTCTAATCTCATCAATCAGAAATGACAAAGACGAAATAACAACAGACTTGTCAGAAATCCAAAAAATCCTTAATGAATATTACAAGAAACTTTACTCTCAGAAATATGAAAATCTGAAGGAAATGGACCGATACTTGGAAGCTCGTCACCTTTCAAGACTTAACCAGAATCAAGTGGAAATGTTGAACAGGCCCATGTTAAGTTCAGAAATAACATCAACCATACAAAACCTCCCCATAAAGAAAAGCTTGGGACCAGATGGTTTCACATCAGAATTCTACCAAACCTTTAAAGAGGAATTAGTACGTATATTACTCAGCCTGTTCCAAAAGGTAGAAAAAGAAGGAAGACTACCCAACACGTTCTATGAAGCAAACATCACCCTGATCCCCAAACCAGGAAAAGACCCAACAAGAAAAGAAAATTATAGACCAATATCACTAATGAATATAGATGCAAAAATATTCAACAAGATCCTAACAAACAGAATCCAGCAACACATCAAACAAATTATACATCATGATCAAGTCGGCTGTATCCCAGGGTCTCAAGGCTGGTTCAATATACGTAAATGTATAAATGTAATTTAGCACATAAACAAAGTAAAAATCAAAGACCATATGATTCTCTCAATCAATGCAGAAAAAGCTTTTGATAACATCTAACATCCCTTCATGATCAGAACACTTAAGAAAATTGGCATAGAAGGGACATTTCTTAAACTGATAGAGGCCATCTACAGCAAACCCACAGCCAATAACATATTGAACAGAGTTAAATTGAAATCATTTCCATTTAGATCAGGAACCAGACAAGGTTGCCCATTATCTCCATTGCTTTTTAACATTGTAATGGAAGTTTTAGCCACTGTAATTAGGGAAAAAAAGGCAGTAAATGGTATCCACATAGGGTCAGAAGAGATCAAACTTTCGCTCTTCGCAGATGATATGATTGTATATCTGGATAACATTAGGGACTCTACTACAAAACTCTTAGAAGTGATCAAGGAATACAGCAACGTCTCAGGTTACAAAATCAACATTCATAAATTGGTAGCCTTTATATATACCAACAGTAGTCAAGCTGAAAAAACAATTAAGGACTCTATCCCATTCACAGCAATGCCAAAGAAGATGAAATATTTGGGAGTTTATCTAACAAAGGACATGAAAGATCTATATAAAGAGAACTATGAAACTCTAAGAAAAGAGATAGCCGAGAATGTTAATAAATGGAAAAACATACCATGCTCATGGATGGGAAGAATCAACATTGTTAAAATGTCCATACTACCCAAAGCAATATATAACTTCAACGCAATCCCTATTAAAGTTCCACTGTCATACTTTAAAGATCTTGAAAAAACAATACTTCATTTTATATGGAATCAGAAAAAACCTCGAATAGCCAAGACATTACTCAAAAATAAAAACAAAGCAGGAGGAATTACGCTACCAGACCTCAGACTATACTACAAATCAATAGTGATCAAAACAGCATGGTATTGGCACAAAAACAGAGAAGTAGATGTCTGGAACAGAATAGAGAACCAAGAGATGAATCCAACTACTTACTATTATTTAATCTTTGACAAGCCAAATAAAAACATTCAGTGGGGAAAAGATTCCCTATTTAACAAATGGTGCTGGGTGAACTGGCTGGCAACCTGTAGAAGTCTGAAACTGGACCCACACCTTTCAGCATTAACCAAGATAGACTCTTACTGGATTAAAGATTTAAACTTAAGACATGAAACTATGAAAATACTAGAAGAGAGTGCAGGGAAAACCCTTGAAGAAATTGGGTTGGATGAGTTTTTTATGAGAAGGACCCCCCAGGCAATTGAAGCAGCTTCAAAAATACACTATTGGGACTTGATCAAACTAAAAAGCTTCTGCACAGCCAAGAACACAGCAAGTAAAGCAAGCAAACAGCCCACAGAATGGAAGAATATATTTGCAGGTTATGTCTCCGACAAAGGTTTAATAACCAGAATCCACAGAGAACTCAAACGCATCAGCAAGAAAAGAACAAGGGATACCATTGCAGGCTGGGCAAGAGACTTGAAAAAAACTTCTCTGAAGAAGACAGGCTCGCGGCCTTCAGACATATGAAAAAATGCTCATCATATTTAATCATCAGAGAAATGCAAATCAAAACTATTTTGAGATATCATCTAACTCCAGTGAGACTAACCTATATCACAAAATCTCAAGACCAGAGATGTTGGCGTTGATGTGGAGAAAAGGGAACACTTTTGCACTGCCGGTGGGAATGCAAATTAATATATTCCTTTCGGAAAGATGTTTGGAGAACACTTAGATATATAAAAATAGATCTGCCATTCAATCCTGTAATTCCTCTGCTGGGCATATACCCAGAAGACCAAAAATCACATCATAACAAAGATATTTGTACCAGAATGTTTATTGCAGTCCTTTTCATAATTGATAAGTCATGGAAAAAGCCCAAGTGCCCATCGATCCACGAATGGATTAATAAATTGTTGTATATGTACACCATGGAATACTATGCAGCCTTGAAGAAAGATGGAGACTTTACCTGTTTCATGTTTACATGGATGGAGCTGGAACATATTTTTCTCAGTAAAGTGTCTCGAGAATGGAAGAAAAAGTATCCAATGTACTCACCCCTACTATGAAACTAATTTAGGACCTTCACATGAAAGTTAGAACCCAGTTACAACCTAAGAATAGGGGGAAGGGCGAAAGGGTGGGGAGGGAGGGTGGAGGTGGTTAGAGGGAGGTGAATTGAAAGGATCACACCTGTGGTGCATCTTACAAGGGTATATATGAAGCTTAGTAAATGTGGAATGTAAATGCCTTAGCAAAGTAACTAAGAAAATGCCAGGAGGGCCATGTCAACTAATGTGATGAAAATGTGTCAAACGGTCTATGAACCAAGTGTATGGTGCCCCATGATCATATTAATGTACACAGCTATGATTAATAAAATAAAAAAATACTTAGTTCCTTGAGAGATTGCACAAATCAGCGCTGGCATTAGGAAGGTAATTTGAAGGAGTACTGATATATAGGCTTAGCAGTAATTAGGAAGAATAAAATTATAATGAACGAAGAAGTTTCAAAGATGTAATACTAAGCAATGTTTGAAATGTTATTGAAGTTTAATTGTACTAGAAAAAATCACTAAAGTACAAGTTTTATTAGGAATAAATTTTCAAATGTTATTTTCAGAAAATAATAGAATTAAAATTTTTTTTAGTGCATTCAAGATGAAATTTCTTTACATAATATAATAAAACCCCATTGCTTTTTTTGTCTGGCTATTGCTAGTATACATGTATAGCATAAATCAAAAAAGTCATCTATGTTTGCTTTTGAATAATTGCATTTGTTTCAAATTCTTACATTTTTATTAATAATTCCAGAGAAAGAAGGTTCAGAAAAGAAGAAAACAAAAAAAGAAGCTGGAAATAAGAAACCTACACCAGGTAGCATTCTTTTTGGTTATCCACTCTCTGAGCGAAAACAGATGGCACTTCTTATGCAGATGACAGCAAGAGACGACAGTCCAGGTGATACCTACCATCATTGACTTAATTTGTAGCCTTAGTTTTCCTCAGACAACTCTAGCCTGTCTTAATAATTATTTTTAACTACTTTTAATTTTTATCTTTTCTTGGATTTAATCAGAATTACTTATGCCATGGGATTTAATCAGAATTACTTACACCATGAGTTTGTTATTTTATGATTATTTGTGTGACAGTTCATTGATTGGCTATATCCTCCATTAAATTAGAAGCTGTACAAGAGCAAGTCTTTGTACTTGTGGACATTCAGTAAATATTAAATAAAATAAATAATTTAGAAAGTGATTGATCCACCTTGAGAAATTTCTTGCAGAACTATGTGCTTTTACCTTTTTGATGACTTTTTTCATCTTACTTTCTATAAGTCTGCTTCTAGGATATAGTTTTCTTTTCAGTTAACTCTGTCAGTACCATGCCCTAACCAATTGTGCCACTGGAGCACTTCTTTTCAGTTAACTAGCATCCTGCTGATAAACTGGTAATCTTATCACATTGCTACTTTTAGAAGTAAGTGTGTTGATCTGTATTTTATTGCTTAAAATCTACTACATTCTTCTAAAAGGAAAACATCTGCTGTGTACTAAGTTTATTTCATATTTAATTTCACATTTCCAGTTAAGATGATGTGCCACGTGTATGTGTGTGTTTATTCATGTAGTGTATGCTCCAGAAATAAATTGGAGATGGATTACCAGCAGGACAAAAAGAGGGAACAGACTAAACAAACTGCTGATTTATTAAAAGGAGCTAAAAAGGTAGATAAAATCTAGTCCCCAGCTGGACTGAAGTAGTTATTACTATTCAGCAATGAACAAATTCAAAAGAAAAAAAAAATAATTGTATAGTTTTCATTCAGCGTGAATTCAAACATCTTTATTTAAGACTCCGGGTAGCATAATGGATCCTCTTGTAATGGATTGGAAAGATTTTTTCAATGTACTTTTTCCTATATTGACTCTTTTTACTTGGATGCAATGGTTAATTCCTTACAGTTTCTAAGTATCATAATTTCAGTTAAAGCATGAATGTATCTAAATATGTTTTGCTACTAAAAACTTTTTAGGGCTTCCTGCTTTTTGAAATAGTTATGTTATGGTTACTCTTAACCTTTTCCACCTTCAACTTGAGAAAGACTGTGGCCAAATTAAAGATTTCTTACATTGCTAAAATTTTAAATGTTTTCTATCAAATGCTGACTTTGAATTAGGTTTAATAGTTAAATGAAAAGACGTTTTAAAAAAACTTTTTTTTTCTCCAGTGCCGTGAACTTTTGTCCTTTACAGAATAAAGAATTAATATGTTAAGACAAGAAGTAAAAATCCTCCTTCATCTCCAGTGACCTCTGCTAAAGAGACAACCACTATTAACAATTTCTTATCTGTATTTCCAGGGATGTTTTAGGTGTAACCATACAAATATACATATATTTTTGTTATGGTTTGTCATAAATAGCATTATAAATAGTTGGCTATAGTTGGCTTTTTTAAGGCTAGCTCTTAGTTTTCTTTATTAATATGTATAAACTAGATTGGAAAGCTTTTAAAATATCAAGCTGTTTTCTGTCATATAGGTATTCTCAGAGTGTACAGTTCATTGTTTTACTCGTAGATCAATCTTTAGTTTTTAAGGAATTCAACAAGCTAATTT
This sequence comes from Nycticebus coucang, assembly GCF_027406575.1. Taxonomy (NCBI): domain Eukaryota; kingdom Metazoa; phylum Chordata; class Mammalia; order Primates; family Lorisidae; genus Nycticebus; species Nycticebus coucang. The sequence goes on along the minus strand of NC_069805.1, from coordinate 35,219,042 downwards.
TCTTAAATAATTTGACCACAAAAATTATCAAACAATTAATTTAATCAAATATTTTCAAGTACCACTGTAAGTCAAGAAGTCTTCTAAGCAATGAGGGAGGATACAGTGATGAATTAGACAGACGAGGTTCTTGCTCAATAACGTTATGGAAATACTTAGATAGGAAACTGTAATTGAGTTAATGTGCTTTAATTCCAAAAGATAAACTTTAAACTTACTTCTTTTTAATGAATGAGTGATACTGAGAATTTCGATCATGTCATATTGCAACACTGATAACTTTCATAGATGTTTTTCTCTTAAAACATAGATTTTTTTCTCTTATTTATAACTTTCTTTTAAAAGTTATAAATATTCAGAATTAGTTAACACTGTGTGTGTGTGTGTGTGTGTGTGTGTGTGTGTGTTTTGAATTCTAAATTGATTAAGAAACCAGAGTTTTTTTTAGTAGTTCTGAAATGGAGCAGGAGATTTAGGGTATTTTATAGTTTAACTTTCTTGGTTTTTGATAATAGAAACTACAACAAATACCAAAATAAAGGAATCAAAGCAAAGCACAATTTCTGTAGGCCTTTTTCCAGGTCACCTGTATTTTTTGTTGACCTTTGATTTCATTTTTCATACTAAAACCATGGTGACTTTAATTTGTACTTAATATCAGAACAAAACAACTCTAGTGGTTTGTCTTTGTTAGAGGTGTACATTCCAGTCTTCAAGTTTGTTTCATCTAGGTCTTAGAATAATAGCATAACATTGTCTTGGCAAAATATATTTAGCAATTCATCAAATTACTCACTAAGCAAACATTTTCAGGATGCATACTTGATACATTTTTATTACTTTAAACAAATTTTATGAATTGACAGAATAAAACATTTTCTAAATTGGCTTGTGATACTTGACAAGCCTGAGGGGAATATCTATTCCATGTATTTGGATAAAGTTATTAATGTATCATTCAGGTCATGTTTTGAATTGTTAGGGTGAGAAAGTATTCCCTGTGTTCCTGGAAATTAGTATGTTACCAATAAAAACCTTTAAGGGTACAAAATATTTAGCCTATTTTGTTAACTTTCTTCTTTTTTGTACATTCCACACCAAATCATCCATCACAAACAACCCCAACCGAAAAGAAAACTCCCAGTTCTTCATCGCGACAAAAAGATAAAGTTAATTAAAGAAATGAACGTGGTGAAACTCCTTTACACATGGCAGCTATTAGAGGAGATGTGAAACAAGTTAAAGAATTAATAAGTTTAGGGGCGAATGTGAAAGATTTTGCAGGTAAGACAAGTAATATAGGACTAATATTCAAGAACTAAAATTTGAACAGATCCTGTTAAAATTTAATCCACATTTCTTTATTCCTTTTGCTGAAGTGAAAGACTTCTATAAGTATTACTACAAAACTTCTAAAGTGTGTATATAAAACCCAGATCTCTATTATAATTTCGTGTCAGTAATAACTCACAGTTTTGTGTATTAAACTTATATTTTAGTTAACGTATTACATTGTAATTCTTTATCCAATTTAGGTTCTATTCTAGGTGATTTTGAGTGATATAATGTTTTCAAAGTAATTAATTCATTCTTAATTCTATTAAGAATATTTGTTAACTTGCAGATGAGGACTGTGAGAGAATGGTATTGTTATTTTTATTTTCGTCACTCAAGTAGTATACTAGTGCATTTTTACTGTAAAGAGTACTAACAGTAAAAGTATGCCAGGAACAATATAGAAATTCCCTTTAATTTCACATACGACAGGACTCTATCCCCAGTTTCTTTCTCTTCCCCAGAAATGTTAACAATTAGAGGTTATGCTTTCACTGCATTTTCATAGTCCTATATGTATAATGAGGATATATATTTAGATAACAGACTTTTCAAAAATGAAATTACTTCTGTATTAGTCTGTAGTTCTGCAGCGTTAGCTATTAATGTCTTACAGATGTTCCTCCTATAAAAGGAGACCTACTTCATTCATGTTTAACAGCTACATAATAATTTTGTAGTATAAATTTCTATAGGCAACATGGTAGTAAAAATCCATATAGAAACATCTTTGTATATAGATAATGAAAACAGTTAAACAGAAGTGAAATTGCTAAATCAAAAGAGATGTATATTTAAAGTTTTGAAATAGTGGCTGATGGCCAACCAAAAAAACCTGTATAAATTCATACTGTCATTAATAGTATATGAAAGAGCCGTTTTCCTTATATCTTCACTAAAAGTGGGTATTATCAACTTATTAATCTGAAAAGTATAAAAAGAAAAAATCTTAATTTTGGATTTTTGGAATCAGTAGTGACAGTAAACATTTTTCTTGTGTTGATTATAAATTTATGCATATTTTGTGAATTGTCAAATCCACTACTTTGCCTGTTTTCTTTTGGTTTGGTACAGTTTTTAACATAAGAGCCCTTCTTCATTTAGACTAGGTTTTATTTCTCTGTCAGATATGTAAAGATTTTCACTGTGGCTTATTTTGAACTCTTGCTGTAATATTATACTGTGGTTTTATATAAACATATCAATTGCTCTTTTCATTTGTGGGTTTTTGTTTGATATTTAAGAAAGCTTTCTATTGTAGCACTATCTTTTTATATTTCTACTTTACAGATTTTATTTTTACATGTAGCCCTATTATACTATACCTGGAATTTATGTCTCTGGTATGAGGGGGGAAAGGTGTGATAAATAAGACCTACTTTAAAGAAAGATTAAGGGCTGGGCACAGTGTGGCTCATGCCAGAAATTACCCACACACTGGGAAGCCCATGTGGGTGGATTACTTGAACTCAGGAGTTTCTATTTTTTTCCTCTTTTTTCTTTCTTTCTTTTTTTTTTTTGAGACAGAGTCTCACTGTGGTGTCCTCAGTAGAGTGCTGAGGCATCAGTAGCTCACAGCAACCTAAAAATCTTTTTTTTTTTTTTTTTTTTTTTTTTTTGGTGGGTTTTGGCCGGGGCTGGGTTTGAACCTGCTGCCTTTGGCATATGGGACCGGCGCCCTACCACTTTGAGCCACAGGGGCCGCCCAGCAACCTAAAAATATTAAGCTTAAGCTATTCTCTTGCCTCAGCCTTACAAGTAGCTGGAACTACGGGCAGCCGCAGTTCAGGTCATTTTTGTCTGTTGCCTGCAGTCTTTTTAGGATTTCCAAATAGACTTGATGAGCTGTCCCACAGATACAAATTCATAATGAGCAATTTCTCTGGTATTAGTAAATGATAGCAACATCATTTTGACTCTTTATTTGGACTGACAGAACATCTGTGGTTGTGGTGAATTGGCTGATTTCCATTTTGCACTTTGACCCTTTGTTTTAGGATTGTTATTGTTATTGGTACGCCCATGTTTCATCACCTGTGATAACGTGGCCCAAAACATCATCTTGCCTCTCCAAAAGGTCTTGGCACACTTTGATTCTCTTTTGCTTTTGTTCATTGGTGAGCTCCTTCAGGACCATTTTTGTACACCTCTTTCTCATGCCAAGAGTTTTGGTTAACATTTTCCTATTTCTCTGTCAATGTTTACTTGGTATCCTGTGCTTCTCACAGTCAGCTGATGATTTTGATCCACAATTCAACAGATTTTTGCAATGTTTTCATCAGTTCTCATTACTGGCCACCCTGACCTCTCTTCATCAGTGATGTTTTCTCTCCCCTCAGAAAAATGTTTAATCCATTTGTACACTGCTGTTTTCTATATGGCATTATCCCCATAAACTCAGACTAACATGTCCCTGATTTCATTTCTGCTCTTGCCAAGTTTAACAAGAAATTTAATGTTTGTTCATTGCTCTAATTGAAGCTCTGACATTCTCACAATATACGAACACACAAAAGCAATAATGAATACCACTCAGTGAGTCACCACCACATATCAACACATACACAGCTGTAAGATGTTGATATACCAAGGTTATGTATGAAACTTTACTGAGCTATTTAATAACAGTACTGCCAACTGTAAGCCCACAGTCCCAGGTTCCCGAACTTAATTGTCAGACCCCATATTTTCTTCTTTGTATTTTTTAATGTTTTCTAATATTTCTTTTGTGAACATGGTACCTTTTTATTACAAAAGTAATTGAAATGATAAATTTTTTAGTTAAAATAAGTATTAAATTCAGAAAATATTGTATCAACAGAACAAAGCCTTTAAAACATAATGGGTTTGTTTCCTGAAAGACTAATCAAGCTTATTAGTACTTCACCTCCTTTTACCAGTCTTTTTCATAGTTTAAATGATTATAAATTGTCGAGTTTATGTTTATTGGATAAACTTAAGTAGTTAATACTTTTGTCACATAATTTAGCCCGTTGGAATATACTTGACCCTTGAACAACACAGGTTTGAACTGTGTGAATCCATTTATATGAAGAATTTTTCAGTAAATATATGGAATTCTTTGAGATTTCCAACAATTTTTAAAAATTCAAACTATGTAGCCTAGAACTATTGAAAAAATTAAGAAAGCGGTATGTCATGAATGTATAAAATATGTGTAGATACTAGTCTATTTTATCATTTACTGCCATAAAATATACACAGATGCATTATTAAAAAGTTAAAATTTGTAAAAATTTGAAGAGAATGGATGTCAGCCTGAACAGGGTTTTTAATGTAGATTAAAAGGGCCTTATTCTGGAAAAAGTATTCCAGAAAGGACAATTATTAGTAAGGAAGAAAAGTGAGCACCATTATTTGGGACATTAATGTATAAGCTAATTCTGGTGTTTCGTGCAAATGCAATTAGGTTAATGATCAATATTTATCTATAAAGTATTTGCTAACTCCTCCTGACTGTGACAGGACAAGGTAAACACCAGGGTCAGTCAGGAAGGCCTGAACAAGAACTCCTTTCTAGATTGGTTCCATCAGTGCTTTGTCCCTGAAGTCAGAAAGTATCTTGCCAACAAGGAACTGCCTTTTAAAGTTCTTTTAATATTAGACAATGCCTGTGGCTAACCAGGATCCCTTGATTGTAACACCAAAAGCATTAAAGTAGTCTACTTGCCCCCAAATATAATGTGTCTAAATCAGCTTCAAGATCAGAAGATAGAAGATCATAAGGATCTTTAAGGCTCATTACACATGGTATTCCATGGAAAAGGAAAAGAAAACACTGATAGAACATTAGGAAAAGCCTGGAAAGATTATACCATTGAAAAGATGGTATTGTATATTGTCTCCTTCGCTGTACAGAAGCTTTTCAGTTTAATGAAGTCCCATTTGTTTATTTTTGTTGTTGTTGCAATTGCCGTGGCAGTCTTCTTCATGAAGTCTTTCCCCAGGCCAATATCTTCCAGTGTTTTTCCTATGCTTTCTTGGAGGATTTTTATTGTTTCATGCCTTAAGTTTAAGTCCTTTATCCATCTTGAATCAATTTTTGTGAGTGGGGAAAGGTGTGGGTCCAGTTTCAGTCTTTTACATGTAGACATCCAGTTCTCATAACACCATTTATTGAATAGGGAGTCTTTCCCTCAAGGTATGTTCTTGTTTGGTTTATCGAAGATTAGGTGGTTATAAAATGTTAGTTTCATTTCTTGGTTTTCAATTCGATTCCAAGTGTCTATGTCTCTGTTTTTACCTACACAATGGGAAAGGATATTTGCATATTTTCAATCAGACAAAAGCTTGATAACTAGGATCTATAGAGAACTCAAATTAATCCACATGAAAAAAGCCAACAATCCCTTATATCAATGGGCAAGAGACATGAATAGAACTTTCTCTAAAGACGACAGACGAATGGCTAACAAACACATGAAAAAATGTTCATCATCTCTATATATTAGAGAAATGCAAATCAAAACAACCCTGAGATGTCATCTAACCCCAGTGAGAATGGCCCACATCACAAAATCTCAAAACTGCAGATGCTGGCGTGGATGTGGAGAGAAGGGAACACTTTTACACTGCTGGTGGGACTGCAAACTAGTACAACCTTTCTGGAAGGAAGTATGGAGAAACCTCAAAGCACTCAAGCTAGACTTCCCATTTGATCCTGCAATCCCATTACTGGGCATCTACCCAGAAGGAAAGAAATCCTTTTATCATAAGGACACTTGTACTAGACTGTTTATTGCAGCTCAATTTACAATCGCCAAAATGTGGAAACAGCCTAAATGCCCACCAACCCAGGAATGGATTAACAAGCTGTGGTATATGTATACCATGGAATACTATTCAGCCATTAAAAAAAATGGAGACTTTAAATCCTTCGTATTAACCTGGATGGACGTGGAAGACATTATTCTTAGTAAAGCATCACAAGAATGGAGAAGCATGAATCCTATGTACTCAATTTTGATATGAGGACAATTAATGACAATTATGGTTATGGCGGGGGAACAGAAAGAGGGAAGGAGGGAGGTGGGTGGGGCCTTGGTGTGTGTCACACTTTATGGGGGCAAGACATGATTGCAAGAGGGACTTTACCTAACAATTGCAATCAGTGTAACCTGGCTTATTGTACCCTCAATGAATCCCCAACAATAAAAAAAAAAAAAAGAAAAGATGGTATTGTAATAGAAAAGGCTATGAGAGGACAGAATGGTGGGTAATTCTAGCACTTTGGCTATGGCAGGAGGATTGCTTGAGGCCAGAAGTTCGAGACAAACCTGAGCAAGAGCAAGACCCTCTATGAAAAAATAGAAAAATTAGCCAGATGTGGCAGTACACGTATGTAGTCCAGCTACTTGACTGGAGCCTGAGGCAGGAGGATCCCTTGTACACAGAAGTTTGAGATTGCAGTGAGTTATGATAATGCCACTATACTCTAGCCCAGGTGACAGAGCAAAAGCCTGTCTCAAAAGGAAAAAAAAAAACTAGGCTCGACACCTGTAGCTCAGTGGCTAGGATGCCAGTCACATACACCAGAGCTGGTGGGTTTGAATCCAGCCCTGGCCTGCCACACTAACAGTGACAACCACAACCAAAACCAAAAGATAGCCGGGCATTGTGGCGGGTGCCTGTAGTTCCAACTACTTGGGAGGCTGATGCAATAGAAGTGCTTAAGCCCAAGAGTTTGAGGTTGTTGTGAGCTGTGACACCATGGCACTCTACCAAAGGCAACATAGTGAGACTCTTGTCTCAAAAACAAATAATAAAACCCCAAAACTTTGAAAGCCATCAAGTCCCAAACAGTAAATACCTGCTGAAGAAAACTGTATCTGAATGTTATGTATGACTTTCACAGTATTTACCTCAGAGCCAATCAAGGAAATCATGAGATTATGACAAAAATGGTGGTGGGTCAAGGGTTTCAAGATGCGGATTTTGAGGAAATTTAAGAGTTAATGGACATAAAAGAAGTATTAACAGAAGATGACTTGATGAGTGCTTCTGAACCATTACCAGGTGATGAGAAGGATTTAGAAGAACAGTGCCAGAAACAAGTTGACAGTCTGGCAGAAGGGTTCCAATTACTCAAAATTTTTTTGACTTTTTTTGTAATGACATGGACCTTCCTATTATACAGGCACTGGACTAAGGTAAATGGTGGAAGGAGGGTTGGTATCATACAAAAACATAAACATTTTTAGAGATTGGAAAAGCAAAAAAGTGAAATTACCATGTATCTTTTGTAAAGTTACGCCAACTGTGCCTGTCTCACCCACCTTTTCTTCTAACTCCACCTCTTTCACCTCTGCTACCCCTGAGACAGCAAGACCAGCCCCTCTTCTCTCCTCATCCTACTGTGAAAATGTCAGGGATGAAGGTCTGTGTGATGATGCATTTCCACTTAATGAATAGTAAACATGCTTTCCGTTTCTTATGATTTTCTTGGTAACATTCTTTATCTTTATTGTAAGAATACAATATATAATACATATGAAATACAAGATATGTGTTAATCAACTGTTACTGGTTAAGCTTCTAGTCAGCATTTGGCTATTAGTAAAGCTTTGGGGGAGTCAAAGTTACATGTGGATTTTGAATTGCGTGAGGGTTGGTGCCCCTAACCCTCATGTTTTTCAAGGATCAACTATAATACTATCTTGAACAATGCTTCAGTAAAGTTAATGTTTTTCTTAGATAACTTATTTTCAGTGGCTGCTGCTTTACTTATTTTTCCTCTTATATCATGTGAAATTTAGAATTCACATGTCACACGTAGGTTTGTATATGAAAAGCATGTAGCTTGAATTAGTGCAAGTGAATCATATGTCAAATTAATATTCTAACTTCAGGTTGGACACCACTGCATGAAGCTTGTAATGTTGGATATTACAATGTTGCTAAGATACTTATAGCTGCTGGAGCAGATGTTAACACACAGGGGTTAGATGATGACACTCCACTCCATGATTCTGCCAGTAGTGGGCACAGAGATACAAGTATGATAGAAAAAACAGTAATTCACATTTTTTAAATAAAAATTCAACCCATAGTTATTTTGTTCATTTTTTAGTCATATGATCTATGTCATAATTTCATTCATTGCTTAATCAACTCATCTATATTTTTTCTTCTACTTTCTAACTTATAAATCATAGTCAGATTTAGCCTTTTCATAAAATAATCTACTTAATTTGCCAATTGATTAAATATTTTGGAAAAATTTTCATTTCAAGACATTCCACTATCAGAGATACTGGTTAAAGTGTACTTTACATAAAATACAAATTTAATGTCATGTTGCCTGTCTTTTAAAAGGCATTTTACTTTAATTGAGACAAAAATGGAATTTGGAGGGAAAATAGAAGTTCAGTTCCGACCTGGCCAGTTTACTAGGCTGTGATCTTCTCTGAATCTCCATTTCCTCATCTTTAAATTAGATAATAAATAATACCTGTCAAAAGGGGATATTTTAAAGGAAAAAAAAAAGATACTCTACACATAAGCACATGTTGAAATCTTAAAATGTTACAGCAGTGTCAAAGGTAAAATATCAAAAAGCTGCCTTTCTATTGCTGCATTTCAAATATACCAAAATATTTTTGAACTAAAATTTAGATAAAAATGCTTTATTTTTCCATGTTTGTCAATAAAAACGTTTTTATTTTGAGGGAAGAAAAATGTAATCTGTAGCTATTAATTTTCTGAAGTTGGTCCTTGCTTTCTATTGGACTGTCCTTTCGGCTTCCTGGGCAATTTATACAAGCCTACATGATAGCAGATGCCCTGTCATTGTCTACTGATGCTCTTGTCTAGAGCCATGTTTCCTGCACTAGACTGCAAAAACCAGGCATATGGGCATTTTGTGTTGTACTGTGTTATTGACTCTGGAACTGCTTGTCCCATAAGAAATGCTCAATAAATTTAGCATTACTATATGTGTTAGTAGTTGGAAAGATACATAGGTGGATGGATGAATGGATGACTGAGATGAATGTTAAAACTTAATCCATAAGGCCTGACAGCATACAGGGTACATTGCCGGTTTGTCTTAGTTTATCAGAAACTGATATATTTTCTGGCTATGATATTTTAAATACTATACCTTTTGCCCCCCCTTTTTATTTAACATTATTGATTATTTACCAAAGATGAGTCATTTTCTGTAAGTGTGATATATAAAGGTTTCCCGATTTTTCAGTATAATTTTAAGAATTATGCTTGTGACTAAGACATGGTTTCTGTGAGTACATGTTTCTAAATATGCACATAATTGCAAAATATTTCCAGAAGCTGACCTTTGAGCTCATGCCTTTATAAGGACTCCATACTATTTCCAGTCTCTTTCCAGAGGGAGAGTGGCATGCTGTTTTCAAGGGGCCTTTCCTTTTCCTCCTCCCGGCATGCCTAGGATAGTAGGAGTCACAATTCACGAGCTTTGAGAGCTATTTTCTCCTTGTTCTTTTACATGTGCCTATGGAGGAGGGAAATGAGAGCTACCAAAAACTCATTTCTGCACACGTATGTCTGTTGTATCTATTACATGGGTCACTACAAAAGTTTCCAGACGCTGTTTTGTGGTCCTTATTTCACTACCAAGGAGCACTGTTGACAGCATCCTTTCTGATTCATCTGTGTAAGTTTCAACTTGCTTGGATAACTGATACTGCTGACAGAGCTTCATTTGTTTGTGTCCATGTGAATTTTACATTTTTTTAATTTTTATTTTATCTCAAAACTTTTGTAATGACTCATGGAAGAGCATCTGCCAGGATTTTTTCTCTTAGTAATAATCATGACAGCTTTATCCATAAAGTGTTTCTCAGATAGAAGAAGCAGAAAGATAACAAATTTATCAGCTCTAAATTGTTTATACAATAAGAAGGGATCAACATAGCTCATTAAGAACCTAATTTTTGATCCACCATTTCCACATGCATAGTAGTAATTAATCATACACATGTTTATGCTACCCTTATTCCTAATTCTATTTTAGATATCTTTTTGTCTTAGTATTTTACCTAGTTTTAATTTATTGCCTGTTAAATTTTAAGCAACTTTAAGTTGCCTTAAATCTTTTTTAGAATAATTGTTTGTATGTGTAAATAATCTGTAAAATGGTATATATTTTTTGCTAACATGTTTGAATCAACTGTACCTGACTTTTCATAGGCATGTAATATTAATTGATGACTTCCTGATGAGTGTAGAAAGCTATTAGCAATATCAAGATCCTTCATTTTGTTTTCTCATTCTAAGGCTAATGGAATGAGCCCCAAAATTTAGAAGTTGAACTCACAAAGATGTTCAGTATAGTATTATTTATAATGACTTAAAAGATTTTTGCCTTGGTTACTTCTCAAACCCCCTAAAATGACAGTAGGGGAAAATTTTAAAGGACATAGACTCACAAGGACAAGAAACAGAAAAAACATAAAACGATATCGGTTATCATCAGGGAAGGCTTCCTCCTTAGCACAGTGTCCCCAGGGCCTCATAATGGGGCCAGCTTTGCAAGAGATGAGGCAGCCCAGAAAGAGCAAGGATCTCCTCTCAGCAGCCCTCTCAGTCCTGGGTCCCTCACACCAACTTCCCAGGAAATAAGCTGGCCAACATTCTCAGCAGAGAGGCTGTGGCCATGTTCCCAGTGTTAACGTATGGGTGGGAGTAGGAAATGAGAGGATGTGGAGATGAAGGTGGGCCGGGAGGGGGAAGTTGGGAAGGTTGGGTATTCAAGTCATCTGGACCACTCTCACCTGCACCTGGACTCACTCCTGGCTTCTCTGCAGTAGCCATCTCCACTAATAAACGCCTTGCACCTCTCACAAGAGAATGAGGTGACACTGTATGGCTATTTCCACCATCCTTTAAAAAATTAAAACTCGGCAGCACCCATAGCTCAGTGGGTAGGTCAGCCACATACACCGAGGCTCACGGGTTCAAACCCATCCAGGGCCAGCTAAAATCAACAATGACAACTGCAACAAAAAATAGCCAGGCATTATGGTGGCCTGGGTCCCAGCTACTTGGGAGGCTAAGGCAAGAGAATCGCTTAAGCCCAAGAGTTTGAGGTTGCTGTGAGCTGTGATGCCATGACACTCCACTGACAGTGACATAGTGAGACTTTGTCTCAAAAATAAAATATAAAAAATAAAAACTAATAATTTTTTTCCTGAAAGTTTGGGCCAAAAACTTAGGTATGTGGTATATATGCAGGAGCACATTATACATCCAAAATACAGTAATTTGTTTTCTTTACACATTCTTACATTTTGAACTTTTCTATAATGATGGTCTTGAAAAAATCTTTATTATTCATTGTGAATCTTCACTCTTAAATACTTTGATTTGTTAGAAATTCCTGATTTATAGCATTGTGTTTTAAATGCATTTAACCCTTAATGGCCAATGCAATTAATATTCATCTATTTCATGTTACTCATTTAAACATTATTTTAAAAGACATAACAAATGTATTTTCTAAGTACCAGAAAACACCAGAATTATGTGTGAGGAATATGCAGATGAATAAAAACTTGATGCCATATGAATGTTACTGTATAGAATAAGGAAGGAAATGAGTTGTAATATGAATTTGTTTGATAGAACTAATCAGTGTCAATGGAAATAGACTAAAGATCAAAAACAAGAATAGATGGTTGGAAGGCAGAATCAGTAATGCTTGGCCACCTCTTTGATGTAGAGTATGAGTGAAAAGGAAGAATTGGTGATGACTCCCAGCTTTTTGGCTTTAGTGACAAGGCCAATTTTGATGCTAGTCATTGAGAATGGAAACAGATAAAATGTCAGGGTACACGTTTAATGAACTCTGTGTCCTATTGGCTTTAGGTTTTTTTTATTAAAATACACATATAATCAATTGCTTATATCCAATGAGCATTTGTTTGGATTTGGAGTTGAAGAGAGCTGAGAGCATAAGCAAGAGAATAAAAATGAATGAATGGGTTGCATAATTGTCAATTCAGACAGAGTGTTTGCTCCAAAGAGATGCTGTATACTTCAGTGTGAGAAAATAAGAACAGTGCTATAGGGAAACCATCATTGAGTTAGATATGTATAGCTCTTAGAACCATTTCATAGGATTGTTGGTAGCAGAGTCGGAGGTAGAAGAGTGAAGTGTCAATAGAAAATCACAGCTGCAAGGACAAACATCTTTTCAGGAGGTTGACTACGAAGAAAGGAAAGTTTAGCTAGCAGAGGAGGCTGTAAGTTTGAACACATTTTCTTGTCTTACCTATGTTTTATTTCTCTATCGCTATTATTTGTTTTAAGAAAAAAAGAGACATGAACCAGAAAGAATGGCTTCTTCATAGAATCCAAAATAAGTAAAAAAAAAAAAAAAAAAAGGAAAATTTAAAATATGTTAAAAAATGTAGAAAGAAAGAAGATTAAAAAAACACACACACACAAAAAAAAAAACGGTGACCAACTAGGTAGATCCTGATTATGTAGAGTGAGAAGTGTGTATTATTTGGTGGGGAGGCTGAGTAATGGTTCACCCCTATAATTGCAGTACTTTGGGAGTTTGAGGCAGGAGGATCACTTTGAGAACAGGAGTTCAAGACCAGCCTGGGCAGCATAGACCCCCATCTCCCATAAATTTTTAAAAATCATTTTGGCATGGTGGTGCACACCAGTATTCCCAGCCACTCAGGAGGCTGAGGTCAGAGTATCAGTTGAGCCCAGGAGTTCAAGGTTGCAGTGAGCTATAATGATGCCACTGTATTTCAGCCTGGGCAATAGAGCATAACTCCATCTCTAAAAACAAAAACAAATTAAATAATTTGGAGAAGGAAAGAGGGCCTCTTTAAGAAAAATTTTGACATCTTGGATACAAAATTAGAGACCTATACAGGGCCAGTGAAAGTAAAGGGCCTTGAAGTTTACGTTTCATTATTTTTATTTATTTATTTATTATTATTATTTTTTGTGTGAGAGATAGGGTTTCACTGTGTTGCCTAGGCTGATCTCAGACTTCTGGCCTCAACAATCCACCCACCTCGGGCTTCCAAAGTGCTGTGATTAGAGACGTGAGCAGCCTTGCCTGGCACTAAGCTTCATTAGTTCAAAGTAAATTCATACAAGTTAAAGATAGTTAAAATTCTGTGGGATGGAAAAGAGTAAAATTAAGAGCATTAGTAGTAATATTATCCTTAAGTAGACTAGAAATACTTCCTTTGATAGTCCTTTGAGAATATACATTTCAACAGCCCAGGGAGCTTTTTGCTATTGTTCATGGATTTATCAGAAGAACTTGGAACAGTACTTACTAATAGATACTCAGTAAATAATTGTTGATTTCTTTTTTTTTTTTTTTTTTTTGTGGTTTTTGGCCGGGGCTGGGTTTGAACCCGGCACCTCCGGCATATGGGACTGGCACCATACTCCTTGAGCTACAGGCGCCGCCAGTTGTTGATTTCTTGATGAAAGAAGAAGAGAAACAATGAGATTAACTGCTAAAATAGCCTAGTGTAAATTTTTATTTATTTATTTATTAAGATAGAATATTAACTCTCTCACCCTAGGTAAAGTGCCATAAGCATTATCGTAGCTTAGAGGAACCTCAAATTCCTGGGCCCAACCAGTCCTTCTGCCTCAGTTTCTCTACTTTTAGTAGAGCCGGAGTCTTGATCTTGCTTAGGCTGGTCTCCAACTCCTGAGTTCAAGCAGTCCACCCTCCTCAGCCTTCAAGAGTGCTAGAATTACCAGGTATGAGCCACCACACCTGGGCAGCCCAGTTTAAATTTTAAGAAAGAAATTCTTTGTAGTTTATAAGATTATCAGATTAGGGAATGTATGTCATTGAAAAGGGGATTTGAAAAGAATAGTAATGATTTAGACTATACGCTACAAGGAATGGGCACAGAGTAGTTGAGAGTAGGAGGGTATCAGGAATGTTACTAAGAGAATGGTCAAAATGATACAATCTATGAAGAAACTAAATGTTCCTACTGTTTAATGTTTCAGATAGTGAAACTATTACTCCTTCACGGTGGAAATCCATTTCAAGCTAACAAACATGGGGAGCATCCAGTGGATGTAGCAGAAACAGAAGAGTTGGAGTGGCTTCTAAAAAGAGAGGTGCCTTTGTCTGATGATGATGAAAGTGACACAGGTTTGTTTCAGATAATCAACATTCAGCTGTTTGACATAGTAATTTATAGATTATTCCAGATTGGTTTAGGATAAATGAAATGTGTGTACGTTAGAATAAGGCTTCTGGAATAGATTATTCCAGATTGGTTTAGGATAAATGAAATGTGTGTACGTTAGAATAAGGCTTCTATTAGAGTAATACTTACCGCATAGCCAAGAATGATGAAGTTATGTGTATTTATTTGCTACACATAACCTGTGTGAATGGAGTTGCCAGGTCTGTCCTCTTCCTGTATTTTTCCCTATATATTTCTGAGCTATTGCTACATTCAAGCCCACTGTAGAGTCTTTCCCTGTGCATCACTGTCATAGCTGCTACTCTGACTTCTTTATGGAGCTACTTACCAAACGCTTTATAACTTTTCTTGGCATTCGTGAGTCACCTTTGCAATTTTACTTTTGTGATTTAGGTGGTTGAATTCTAGTCATTGTTGTAGGATGGGGATAATTTTTTAAAAAAGAAAAATCTAAAACAATATTTTAGAAAGCTTTCAGTGTATTTGGATTTAAAGAAACATAAAAATACAACAGAAAAAAACTTCCTCGTGTTGAAGAAAGTCTTATTTATACAGATTGGAGTAGTTAACCATATTTTAGGCAGAAAAATCAATGAAAAAGAATTTTATCAATCTTATAAATAGCCGTGTCCTCACAAAATCTTAAAAATTCCTGTAGGTAGTTAGGAAATATTACTTTCATATTACATTATACATCAGAGAAAAAACAAACTATATTCATTTAAACTCAACCATTTCCACAAGACAACAGAACAACAACATGTTCAGTTTTGAGGTAGAAAGTTCTGGCCTTTACTTTTATTTTATATAGTACAGTTGAATTATCTTTGCATGTAAAGAACACACCTCCTGAATAAAAAACATCCTTATTGCCTTATTAAACAAAATGTTTGTTAATGTACTTTAACTGATTAAGAAATGATGCTAAATTATTAAACATGAATAAAGAAGCCATGGAATAAAAGTTCTGGCAGTGATCACTGACTGCAAGAGAGATGTCTAAAGAACTGGTAAATACTGTCAAATTGACTATAAATATTAGATATTACATTAAAAGGGAAAAGTGAAAAAAGTAATAACCTGGAATTTAAATACCAAATGACACTAACAACATTTGAAGAGAGGTGGCAAGTATAGTAAAGTCATCTTTCAAATTGGGAAGGTTATATGGTAATGATTTTTCTGTGATAGTTGAAAAAATACCAATTAAAAAATACTTTAAGAAAGAAAAAGGTACCCATTTTGTTAACATTAGACAAAAAATTAAATCCAAAAAATATTCCATGGCAAAAGGATGATTTTATGATAATAAAGGTGATATAATACAAAACAAAGATAAAATTTTATTGTCTTATTTAACATCAGATAACACTGTCAAAATATGTAGAGCAAAATTTGTTAGAAATGTAAGGCAGAATTGACAAACACAATACTAATTGAAAACTTTTAATGGATTTTCCAGCATATATGATTCCTTATTAAACAGAAAGTCTCAAAATTGCAGACATTATCAGCATAACCATTAGTACTTATGATATGAAGCCAGAGTTTTGCCTTATTCAGTAAAAGCACATATTTGTCATAAAATAATTAAGTAGGAATGAAAATGTACTGAGAAAATCAGGAGGAAAAAGCAAGAAAAGAAGAAAAGAGAAAAGCAAGATGTTAATAAAGAGTAAACTTTAATGATTTAGAAAAATTTTTTTCTAATATTTCTAAACAAAACAGCAGAATGAAAGCTCTAATCACTTGTCTGACAAGATTGAATAGACAGATGGCTAGCATATCTGATCAAGGAAAAAAGAATACAAATTCACAAACATCATTAGAGAGTAAGAAAATTGATAAAGCCACAAAATGTAAAAGATTCTGTTCTATTTCATTAGCACTGAAGAGCGAAACCACATCCCAAAACTATCCTAGCTTATTTGTTGTGAAGAAGGAAGTAGTGGACATTTGAAATCTCTCAACTTTTAGTGGGGACAAAATGTGTACTGATGCCGTGAAAATTCTTTTGACAGCATCCCCTTTAAAAACAGTCCTTCCTTTTAAAAACACAGGCGTTGATGATTCTGCGTTTTGTTATGGAACCAGAAAAAACCCTGTATAGCTAAGGCAGTTCTTAGTAATAAAAATAAAGCTGGGGGCATCAGCATACCAGATTTTAGTCTGTACTACAAAGCCATAGTGGTCAAGACAACATGGTACTGGCACAAAAACAGAGACATAGACACTTGGAATCGAATTGAAAACCAAGAAATGAAACTAACATCTTACAACAACCTAATCTTCGATAAACCAAACAAGAACTTACCTTGGGGGAAAGACTCCCTATTCAATAAATGGTGTTGGGAGAACTGGATGTTTACATGTAAAAGACTGAAACTGGACCCACACCTTTCCCCACTCACAAAAATTGATTCAAGATGGATAAAGGACTTAAATTTAAGGCATGAAACAATAAAAATCCTCCAAGAAAGCATAGGAAAAACACTGGAAGATATTGGCCTGGGGGAAGACTTCATGAAGAAGACTGCCATGGCAATTGCAACAACAACAAAAATAAACAAATGGGACTTCATGAAACTGAAAAGCTTCTGTACAGCTAAGGAGACAATAACCAAAGCAAAGAGACAACCTACACAATGGGAAAGGATATTTGCATATTTTCAATCAGACAAGAGCTTGATAACTAGGATCTATAGAGAACTCAAATTAATCCACATGAAAAAAGCCAACAATCCCATAGATCAATGGGCAAGAGACACGAATAGAACTTTCTCTAAAGATGACAGACGAATGGCTAACAAACACATGAAAAAATGTTCATCATCTCTATATATTAGAGAAATGCAAATCAAAACAACCCTGAGATATCATCTAACCCCAGTGAGAATGGCCCACATCACAAAATCTCAAAACTGCAGATGCTGGCGTGGATGTGGAGAGAAGGGAACACTTTTACACTGCTGGTGGGACTGCAAACTAGTACAACCTTTCTGGAAGGAAGTATGGAGAAACCTCAAAGCACTCAACCTAGACCTCCCATTTGATCCTGCAATCCCATTACTGGGCATCTACCCAGAAGGAAAGAAATCCTTTTATCATAAGGACACTTGTACTAGACTGTTTATTGCAGCTCAATTTACAATTGCCAAAATGTGGAAACAGCCTAAATGCCCACCAACCCAGGAATGGATTAACAAGCTGTGGTATATGTATACCATGGAATACTATTCAGCCATTAAAAAAAATGGAGACTTTGGGCGGCGCCTGTGGCTCAGTGAGTATGGCGCCGGCCCCAGATGCCGACGGTGGCGGGTTCAAACCCGGCCCTGGCCAAACTGCAACAGAAAAATAGCCGGGTGTTGTGGCGGGCGCCTGTAGTCCCAGCTACTCGGGAGGCTGAGGCAAGAGAATCGCGTAAGCCCAAGAGTTGGAGGTTGCTGTGAGCCGTGTGACGCCATGGCACTCTACCGAGGGCGGTACAGTGAGACTCTGTCTCTAAAAAAAAAAAAAAAACTGGAGACTTTACATCCTTCGTATTAACTTGGATGGAAGACATTATTCTTAGTGAAGCATCACAAGAATGGAGAAGCATGAATCCTATATACTCAATCTTGATATGAGGACAATTAATGACAATTATGGTTATGGGGGGGAAGCAGAAAGAGGGATGGAGGGAGGGGGGTGGGGCCTTAGTGTGTGTCACACTTTATGGGGGCAAGGCATGATTGCAAAAGGGACTTTACCTAACAATTGCAATCAGTGTAACTGGCTTATTGTACCCTCAATGAATCCCCAACAATAAATAAAAAAAAAAAAAAACACAGGCGTTGGCTTCTATTGGGAACAATAAGGAAGTATTTTGCTTTGGAAACAAATATGTTTTAGACTGTGCAGTATATTTATTTTTGAAATGAGTTATGTTGTCCTAAAATTAAGTTATATTTTCTTATACATCTTTTCATTTTTATAATTTCAAATTTAGTTTGTCTTATTTATTAAAGAAAAATCTAAAAGTGGGTGTTTAACTGGCTATTTTAAGAGTCTATGCTGTTTAAAGCAAAGTATAAATCAATGCTTTTCCAAATTAAAAGAAAATCTATATTAAGACAATTGCCATTCCTAATTTCCTTTGTATACTTAAATTTTCTTAAAAAGAAATTCATGTTAACTCAGAGGTTATCTAGCTGAATTATTTTCCAGATAATTGTAAGTATACTAGAATGCAATCATTAATAATAGTGGGTGATAAAGTGATGGTACTTCCTTGTTGGATTTGCTCTGCAGAGAACATTAAATTAGGGGAAAAAGAAAGATGCATTCCATGGACCAAGGAACAAGAGTGCTTGCTGATTCTGTCTATCTTCTGAACAGAAAGCCATTTGAATATAACTATAGCATAGAATGTGGAAGGTAGGGAACTTCTTTCTTTTGTTAAAAATTATTTTAATTTTACTAAAAGTTAGTAAATACAATAATAATTTGTAGGAAAATGTTACATACATGCTTTTTGTCCCATACTTCATATATAGTAGCATCTTAAATAAGTGATGAATTCTGAAGTGACCAGTGTAGTCCAGGAGTATACTATAAACCAGTATGCCTCTTAGATAGTATCATATTGTTTTGGTGTTTATTATTATTATTATTTGAGATAGAGCCTCTAGCTGTGGTGTCACAACTCAGCAACCTCCAACTCCTGGGTTTAAGCCATTCTCTTATGTCAGCCTCCCAAGTAGCTGGGACTACAGATGCCCGCCACAATGCCTGGCTATTTGTTGGTTGTAGTTGTCATTGTTGTTTAGCAGGCCTGAGCTGGATTTGAACCTGCCAGCTCTGGTGTATGTGGCTGGCGCCTTTGTGGCTTAAGCTACAGGTGCCGAGCCTGTTTTGTTGTTTAAAGTAAATGGTTGAGTAATTCATCTAGCCCCAAATTGGACTATTCATTAACTAATTTGATCCTCAAAATAAAGCTATAAATTTAAACTTACAGAAATGAAAATTTTCAAGCTTGAAAATCTTAGTAAATGTGGAATGTAAAGGTCTTAGCAAAATTACTAAGAAAATGCCAGGAAGGCTATGTTAACTAGTGTGATGAAAATGTGTCAAACGGTCTATGAACCAAGTGTATGGTGCCCCATGATCATACTAATGTACACAGCTATGATTTAATAAAAAAAAGAAAAAATACTTTACCAGGGAATGAATTGTGAGACTTTTTCCTAGTAAATCATAAGAATTAGAACTTATTTTCATCTTGCATTTATTCCTTAATCATAAATTTAGTGAATACTTATGAGTATTTTAGAAGCATCTTATTATACTTATGTAATGAACATTATTTTCTTTTTAAACCACTAATTAAAACTTATACATTAAAAAAAAATTGATGTATATCATAAATGTGAAGCAGTAAATTTAAATTTTTTTCTTGTGCCTCAGTTCCTAATTAAATACAGTTAATAGTGCTAACATCCACATTGTGACTTTCATTATGGTAAACTAGCATAAAATATATTTTCTTTCATTTGGTTTCAAAGTATTTTACAGGAAAAAATATAATTGAGATAATGTGAGGAGATTATCATTTTCTTGCACTCTCAAAGGTTTCTTTAATGTTGTTGTTGTTATTATTATTATTATTATTATTTTGTAGAGACAGAGTCTCACCCTATCACCCTTGGTAGAGTGCCGTGGCATCACACAGCTCACAGCAACCTCCAAATCCTGGCCCTAGGTGATTCTCTTGCCTCAGCCTCCCAAGCAGCCAGGACTACAGGTGCCCGCCACAACACCCGGCTATTTTTTTTGTTGCAGTTTGGCTGGGGCTGGGTTTGAACCCACCAACCTTGGTATATGGGGTCAGCTCCCTATCCACTGAGCCACAGGCAATGCCCTTATGTTAACTTTTTTATAAGTAATAAATTTGTGTGTATGTAGAGCCAGTATAATGTATATACCACACTTTGTAACAGGATAGAAAAATGGTTTTGAATTTGATATGGTTCAGAGTACTGTTCTCAAAGTAGGTATAAAATGAGAAAGAATTCTTAAGATGTATAAACGTTTCAGATTTTTATAATTACTGTTCCTACATTTTGTTCCATGTTTTTATTTTTCAAGTATGAAACAGTGAAAGCTTTCTGAGTAATTGAAACCATTCTCTCAGGAATCTGATCCAGGCCTGAGCCTCCTTTCCTCCCCCTTCCTAGCAATCTTTCAGCTCCCAGGCAGGAGTTGAGAATCCCTTGGCTTTGCTTTAATGGCCAGGTTGCAGACCTGGCCTCTGATGTGTTTTAACATTACCTTTTGAATTCAAGGATTCTCCCCAGCCCTTCATAATTTCTTGTTTCCTATCAGATATTGGAATGATGGGAAATGGAAGCAGCAAATATGTATTATTTCCTAAAGTAATAATTAAGACAGGGTAATAGAGTGGAATTCAGGGTCAAAATAATTTCTTTTTATTAAGTCATATACACATAGATCATGAATACATTTATGCTTTGTGGGGTACAATGTGTTGATTTTTTAATACAATTTGGAGTGCTTACATTAAACTAATTAATATAGTTTTCACCTCGTTTACTTGACTATTGTGTTAAGACATTTGTGTTCTATATTTGATAGATTTGACTTGTACCCTGGCAATATGTTCCATAGTCAAAGGAAGTTTTGTTAATACATAGTATGTAAGACATATGTCAATATGTTTATAAACTTGATGGAAGTTGGGATTTGAGAGAAGTTATCAAGTAAGGACCTTTTGAGGTTTTAGAGTACGAACTTGTATTGGAAAGAAGTAGTCATCTGATCTCATTCATCTTTGAACAAATACTTCACATTGAGTATCCACCATGTGCAGGGTGTGAAGATGGAAAAGACACACCCTAGCCCAGGGTCTAGTGGTATGTGTGTGTGTGTGTGTGTGTGTGTGTGTATGTTCAAGGTTTATTATTAGTAAATCACAAGACAGAATAAAAGTTGGAAAAGCAAGAAAGGAAGTTGGTTGTGCTCATCATTATGTTTCTGGTGGCTGGTAGGCATATGGTAATTCTGTTTGAAGGAGAGGTGCTGCCTCCCACCAGATCCTGCATAGTACAGGGTGTCCATAAAGTTTGTGTGCAATTAAAAATTTCCAACTATTTTAAATTGCACATGAACTTTATGGAAACCCTGTATTTTGCAAAAATATCCTCAGTGAACATTAATTCTCTCAGATATGTTTTTTTAGATTCCATAGATATTGTCAACTCCATTAGATAACATCTAATGAGTTTCCTTGAAAAATGTGCTTCATATATTTAATTAATGAAAGAAAAAACTGATTTTTTTCAAGATACTGTAAGTTCACATGAATTTTTAAGTTGTTTATTTGGAATATTAAAGCAGAGGAAAGGTAGGGAGGTAGAGAAAAAAGTAATTGTAGATTTTATTTTCCCAGAGGTAGAATGTCTCTGTTTTTTATAATTACATCCTCTGGGTTTTTAGAAGTTAATATTCCTTAAATTTTGATTATGTGTTCAAATTGCTTCACTGTACCCTTAGAGGTAGGAGATAAGGAAGTATAACTGTTACTTTATGTTTTTCTGAGTTAGGCATATGGGATCTGAGAGTCCTGTTAGTGTAAAGGTAAAAGATTAGGATATTATACTGTGTAGACCATACATAGTGCCCTAGGGCAGTGGTTCTCAATCTTCCTAACGCCACAAAGTGTTTTCATTGTTAAAAAGGGGTCGCGACCTGCAGGTTGAGAACCCCTGCCCTAGGGTAATCTGTGCTGCATTTTGAAGTTAATAAGACAGCAGTTTCTTGGTTTACATCAAGGTGGTGAGCAAGGTGATGCCTGGGGACAGATCCTGCCTGGCCAGCTGAGACTTGGAAGGCTCTGTCCCTCAACCCCCACACCACAGATGGTGAAGCATCTCACAGGCGTCCCTGTGGTTCAGATTTCTGCAGGAGAAGCCCAAAGCATGGCCTGACCCATCTCTGCAAACATTTACTCATGGGGAAAAAACAAATTTGGACAACTAGGCCTAGGATCACACTGAGAGTATGGAATTGGAATGTATTCCCAGACTCATATTATCAACAAACAAGATTAGCAAAGATACATTATAATCAAACTGTCAAAAATAAAAGACAAAGAGAGGATCTTGAAAACGGCAAAAGAAAAGAAAGATTCCATGAATAAGCAAGTTCCAAAAATGCCAGCAACAGATTTCTCAGGAGGAAACTTACAGGCCAAGAGTAGTATATATCAAAGTGCTGAAAGAAAAAACCTGCCAAATGATACTTTACCTGGTAAAGCTGTCCTTCAGAAATGAAGGTGTAATAAAGACTTTCCCAAACAAAGTCTGAGGGAGTTCATCACCACCATATCTGCCTTACAAGATACGCTAAAGGGAGTTCTTCAAGTTGATAGAAATGGATGATACTTAGTTACATCAAAACATAAAGCTATATCCCAGTTATAACCTAAAAATAGGGAGAAAGGGGAAAGGGAGGGGAGGGAGCAAGAAGGAGGGGGATTAAGGGGATTACACCTGTGGTGCATCTTACAAGGGTATATGTGAATCCTAGTAAATGTGGAATGTAAAGGTCTTAGCAAAATAACTAAGAAAAATGCTACAAAAGCTATGTTAACTAATATGATGAAAATGTGTCAAACGATCTATGAACCAAGTGTATGGTGCCCCACGATCATACTAATGTACACAGCTATGGTTTAATAAAAATAAAAAAAAATAATAATAAAAAAATAAAACAAACAAACAAAAAAAAAACTAAACAATATACTGAAATTCAATCTGAATTATACACTTTGAAATGGTTAGTTTATGTTACGTGAATTATGTCTTAAAAATAAAAACTAGAATGCACCTATGGAAAAAAAACATGAAAGTATAAAACTCACTGATAAAAGTGCACAAATTTAGAATACTTTAATCAACATAATCTAACAAATTTAATGCAATATTTATCAAAATTACAATGTCATTTTTCACAGAGCAAAAAGAAAAAAAAATCCGAAAAATCATATAAAACCACAAAAAAATAAAAAAAAACCAAAGAGGCAAAACAATGTTGGCAATGGAACAAAACTGGAGACATCACACTACTTGACTTTAAAATACTATATATACCACAAACGTACAGTAATCAAAAGAATGGTACTGGCATAAAAATAGACACATAAACATATAAAGCCTAGAAATAAACCCTTGTATTTATAGTTAATTAATTTTTGAGAAAGATGTCAAGAACGTACAGTAAGAAATGGACAGCTTCTTCAATAAATGGTGTTGTGAACCCTGGATATCCAAATTCAGGAAAATGAAACTAGACACTTCTCCAACATCATATAAAAAAATCTGACCAGGCATGATGATTCATGCTTATAATGCTAACACTTAGGCAGGGGGTTGGGGGAGGGGGCAGAGAATCAGTTGAGCACAAGAATTCACGACTGGCCTGAGCAAAACCAAGACTCAGTCTCTGCAAAAAAAATAGAAAAATAGGCAGGCATAGTACCACATGCCTTTAGTCCTAGTTTCTTGGGAGGCTGAGGCAGGAGGATTGCTCAAGCCCAGGAGTTCCAGGTTGCAGTGAGCTGTGATGGTGGCACTCTAATCCAGGAGTCAGAGCAAGACCCTCTTCCAGAAAAGAAAAAAAAAATTGATCCTAGTATTCAACTCTGAGATCTTTCAGACAACACAGGTCATTTTAGGCTCAAATTCTGTAAACAGCATATGGTATCTTAAAATTTTATTTTAAATGCATTAAACTTAAATATCTTGAATTTATCAATACAACATTCAACTTTTATTATTCTGTTGTACTTTCTTAAACATATATTGTAAGTCTAATGCTAAGTTTATCTAAAAATGTTTAACTGGATGTTTATGTTTTACAATTTTGAAAGACGACTTCTACCATCCAGTTCTGTGTGGTTAGAGAAGCCTGATGTTCTTCTATTTCCTGTCCATTAGACATGATGTTTTCTCCCTCTTTGGAAACCTTTAGGTTCTTCCTTTCAAACTTGATGTTTTGAAATTTCTCAATATGATTTTGAGTGAGTCTATTTTTATTCATTGTAATAAGAACCTGATGAGCTGTTTCAGTATGGTGACCCATATTTTGCATTAGTTATTTTTGGTTATTATTTTAAAACATTATGGAGATACAAATATTTTTGGTTACGTGGATCACTTTTGCCTGAGTCATGGTCATAAGTGTGCCACCATGTAGCTAGTGCTCACTGTTCCTGTTAGGTAGGTTTTTGTTCATTCCCTCATCCCCCAATCCTTGATTTCCATCAAGTTTTACTACCTCTAAGCCAGTGGTTCTCAACCTTCCTAATGCCACGACCCTTTAATACAGTCCCTCATAGCTGGGCGTTGTGGCGGGCGCCTGTAGTCCCAGCTGCTCAGGAGGCTGAGGCAAGAGAATCACGTAAGCCCAAGAGCTGGAGGTTGCTGTGAGCCGTGTGACGCCACGACACTCTACCCTCGGGCGGTACAATGAGACTCTGTCTCTACAAAAAAAAAAATAAATAAATTAAATAATACAGTCCCTCATGTTGTGGTGACCCAAAAACCATAAAATTATTTTTGTTGCTACTTCATTTCTGTAATTTTGCTACTGTTATGAATCGTAATGTAAAAATCTGATATGCAGGATGTATTTTCATTGTTACAAAGGGGTCATGACCCACAGGTTGAGAACCGCTGCTCTAAGCACATTAGTGCTCTTCAGTTAGTTCCAATTTAATAGTGAGTACACATAGGTCTGTTTTTAAATCCTACATCCAATATATGACACTCAGGAGAAAGCATCCTAATTTTTCTAAAGCTCCCTCTGAGGCAGTGAGGTTACTACAACGCTAAATTAATTTGGTTTGTGTGAGAAGTTAAATGAAAAAAAAAAAAAGTCTATGGATGGCAGCATTTGTCACGTGAAATGCTCCCCATATGGCCAATATTATTATTTGCACATTCACAATGTACAACTCGTTGTGTTGACATCTGTACATGTTATGGCATTGTCAAATCTAGCTATTTAAACATGTACTATCTCACACAAGTTGTGTGGAGAAAATACATAAAATCTACTCCCAGCAATTTTAAGTGTGAGATACATAGTTACTAATCATAATTCCCCTGAAATAAGTTGGAGAGATGTATAGAGGGGATGCTATCAGGAAGGCCACCAAGTACTTTGAGTGCTCCAGTTTTGCTAGTCCAGGATCCCACATTGCAGGTGGTCCTTACGTCCCTCAGTGCCCTCCAATATGTGGCCGCTGCACATTTTCTCCTTGTCTTCTGTGACAATGCTGGTGCTCATCCATGCCTCCCTCCCAGCCCTATTCTCTGACAGGTGTCCCATCAACTGACAAACAGGAAGTTTTTATGGATCTAGCTGAGGCTTAGCAATTAGGCCTAAATAACGTTGCTAAGTACAGTGGCCTGTGACTTTATAGTAATTTTTTTCAAAAAGTCAGAAATGAGGTGTTGCCATGCAGCCAATCTTTTTATTGATTTATTTAACTCGCATAGATACAAAAAATTTAATATTTTGACAAAAAAGTTTCAAAAATTTAAGGGGGTACAAGTGTTTGTCTTACGTGGATACCTTGTATAAGTTTGAGTCAGAACATTTGGTATTCCCATCACCAGAATGTGTTCATTGTACCCAACAAGTTGTTTTTATCCCTCATTCTCCTACCCCTTCTTAGTTACCAATGTCCGTTACATTTTTTTATGGCCATGTCTACCCATCATTTAGTTCTCACTTACATCACGCCCCTGTCAGAATGCCCACTATTAAAAATTCAAAAAAACAATAGATTCTAGTATGTATTCAAAGAGAAAGGAATGCTTATATACTGTTAGTAAGGCTGCAAATCAGTAAAACCTCTAAGGAAAACAGTGTGGAGAATCCACAAAGAAATAAATGTAGACCTACCACTGGATCCAGCAATCCCACACTGCTGGGTATCTACCCAAAGGAAAAGAAGTCATTTTATAAAACAGACTCTGCACTTGAATGTTGATCACAGTTCAATCCAACATAGTCCCTGAGTACTAAGCACTTGCAGCTGCAGCCCTTCCTACACGGAAGAGAACTTGCCGGCTGGCACCGTCAGTCCAGCCTGCAGGCTGAGGTCAGCACCCTTGGCAACCCTGAGGCATTGCGGGGAAAACTAGGTCTGGCCACTGGCGTGAGAGCTGCAGCTACCAGGTTCTCACCATGGGCATCCTGCAGAGCTTCCAACGGTCTCTGCACTCCACCCCCTGTGAACAGGTGCTGGGACGTGGTCCTGCCTTGCGTACTTGTGCTCAACGGCTTTCTTGGCCATACTTGGTCTGAGGTGGGATCCGTGAGGTTGACTGACCACGTGGGCTTCCTGGATTGAGCACAGACTCCGAGGAGGTAAGGAGGCGGTGGAAAGCCGAGAGGCCAGGTGATACGATGGCTTCTGCAGTGAAGAAAATTTGGGGGTTGGAGAGTAAGAAGATCTAGGAGTCTCCAGGGAGACTCCACTCCCTGTATCTTCTCCAGTCCCTATTACTGCGTGACCAAAATTATCTTAGAAAAATCCACGAAGCTGCCTTTGCTGGTGACGCAGAAAAAGTGGAGCAGATTCTTTCCTCTGTGAAAAAATGGTGTGGATGATACAGACAAGAAGAACAGGTACTAGAGAGGGAGAGGCTGAGGCTGTGGCTGGGCCAGCTGGGAGGTGGGGTACGGGGTATCCCCCTTCCCAGGGCAGCCTCCCTCCTGTCTCCCCTCATTCCTGGGCCAGCCCTCCCTCCTGGCTCCCCTCATTCCCAGGCCAACCCCTCCCTCCTGTCCCCTAGGGGACTGGGCTTTCCTCTCTCCCCAGGCACCTGGGACGGGGAAACTTCGGAGGGGTTTTTTTTATGAGCAAGAACACAAAAGCAAAACTTAAAGCAGGTTTACAATCCATGCATCATTCCCCTTCTAGAGATTTTATTGACAATTGTAAAGTGGTATCACTAACAAAATTAAGTATATGCAGTGGTGGTGGTTTATTTTTTTTTGTATTATTTATTCTTTTGTTTGTTCATTCATCTGTTTGAGATAGAGTCTCACTTTGTCACCCTGGGGTTGAGTACTGGGGCATTATAGTTCACAGCAACTTCAAACTCCTGGGCTCCAGCAATCCTCTTGCCTCAGCCTCCTAAGTAGCTGGGACTACAGGTGACTGCAACAATGCCCGGCTATTTTTAGAGATGGAGTCTTGCACTTGCTTAGGCTGGTCTCGAACTCCTGAGTTCAAGTGATCCACCTGCCTATGCTCCTGGAGTGCTAGGATTACAGGCATGAGCCATCGCACCTGAGGCTTCAAAACACTATATTACAGAAAGACGAATAAAGAGAGATAATTTGGCCGAACTTCTGGGCTAAAACTTCTTCAGATAAAATTCAGTATCCATTTTATATCCATTTATGGCTGTGTATATAAACTCTTCACTGGCCTTATAAGGAAACTGAAGTGGGGAAGATGGTTTCATGTTTTTAAGTAGGAAGATTTGCATTTTCTCAAAATGTGAACTTGTTTCTTTTACATAGACTAAATAAAACCCCAAAGTTTTAAAACTTTCTCAAAATGTGAACTTGTTTCTTTTACATAGACTAAATAAAACCCCAAAGTTTTAAAACTTTTGAGTTAACAGTTGTGAGGTCAATGAGAAAATTTTTGTAATGAAGTGAACAAATAGATGCCCTTCTAGATATCAAAATAGATTATTCACTCCCACAAATTAATCATTTATTAACAGAGAAGAAAGATAAGTGAATGGAACAGAATAGAAAATCCAGAAACACCCAGATATATGTAAAAATGTAGAACTTGTTAATGATGACATTTCATGTTTGTAGGAAAAGATGAATTATTTGTAAATGAAATGCCTATTAACTGTTTAGAGAAAACCTAGATTTTTATATCACAAAAATAAGTTCTTGATGGAATATAGATTAAAAATTTTCAACATACAAAATGACAAATGTACCAGAAGAAAACACAAATGCCTGTTTATACAGGTACATTTTTACAGTGACAAAGACCTTCCTAAGGATGATGTCAAAAGCATTTCAAAAGATGTTTTAGCAAGATAAAAATGAAAACATCCCATGTGTAGAAAGAATTA
This sequence comes from Nycticebus coucang, assembly GCF_027406575.1. Taxonomy (NCBI): domain Eukaryota; kingdom Metazoa; phylum Chordata; class Mammalia; order Primates; family Lorisidae; genus Nycticebus; species Nycticebus coucang. Next base: position 35,190,313 of record NC_069805.1, on the reverse strand, counting down.
TTAAAAGAAAAGCCAACATCATTGCAAAATTCTTACAATGATATTTATACACAATATATATCAGATAAAAACTCATTTTTACAGAGAATTCTTTGGAATTGGTAAGACAAGAGATCTAAAATTAGGCAAAGTACTTTTTTGCAGTTCTACAAGACATGTATGCACATAGAAAAAAAAATAATTCCTGGTTAGTGAAATAATTTAAATTAAAAGGAATAGAACTGTTTTCTCTCCACAGAGTTTGTGAGGATAAAGAGCAGTGGCATTAGGACTATTGCTTCAAGTTTAAGGTGTCGATAACTTTCCAAATAGATAATTTGGTGGCCAGCACCACATTACAAAAATATGTATATATGTATGTCCTTTACTCATCAGTTCAATTGTACTAAAATAGCTTTAGTAACTAATTAATGATACATACAATTTGTTTTTGTCAGCACTCCTTAAAATAGCAATGTATAAGAATCCATATAGTTGATTTTGTAGCTAAATTTCAGTGCATCCATTGGATGGAATAATAATAGGTAAACATCAAAGGGGGAAATAGACACAATATGATGTTGGTATGTGACAGTGTACTTTTGTATATCCAGTGAGAAAAGATCAATTTGATTAAACATAAGACACAGACTGGTCTGGTGTTAGCCGAAAATATGTAAAAATGGGATCAAACTTTGTTACTTCCAGTCGTTTGTATTATAAGTGAATGTTTTTTCTTTTCTTTATATGATTTCTGCAATGAACATGTATAAAACGTCTAGTAGAAGTTTATTATTTATGAGATAATCCTTGGGGAGAGCAGAAATGTGATCTTGTACAGATAAAAATGTATTTGTATTTAAATGTTTTTCTTTTTTTTTATTAAATCATAGCTGTGTACATTGATATAATCATGGGGCATCATTCAATAGTTTCACAGACCGTTTACCAAGTTTCACATATACCCTTGGAAGATGCACCGCTGGTGTAATCCCACCAATCCCCTTCCCTCTTCCCACCTCCAAACTCCCTTCCCTCTCTTTCCCCCTTCCCCCTATTCTTAGGTTGTAACTGGGTTATAGCTTTCATGTGAAAACCCTAAATTATTTTCATAGTAGGGCTGAGTACATTGGGTACTTTTTGATCCATTCTTGAGATACTTTATTAAGAAGAATATGTTCCAGCGCCATCTATGTAAACATGAAAGAGGTAAAGTCTCCATCTTTCTTTAAGGCTGCATGATATTCCATGGCTTTATATATACCACAATTTATTAATCCATTCATGGATCGATGGGCACTTGGGCTTCTTCCATGACTTAGCAATTATGAATTGGACTGCAATAAACATTCTGGTACAAATATCTTTGTTATGATGTGATTTTTGGTCTTCTGGGTATATGCCCAGTAGAGGGATTACAGGATTGAATGGCAGATCTATTTTTAGATCTCTAAGTGTTCTCCATATCTCTTTCCAAAAGGAATGTATTAATTTGCATTCCCACCAGCAGTGCAAAAGTGTTCCCTTTTCTCCTCATCGGCGCCAACATCTCTGGTCTTGGGATTTTGTGATATAGGCTAGTCTCACTGGAGTTAGATGGTATCTCGAAGTACTTTTTTTTTGTGTGTGTGTGTGTTTGTGTTTTTTTGGCCGGGGCTGGGTTTGAACCCGCCACCTCTGGCATATGGGACTGGAGCCCTACTCCTTGAGCCACAGGCGCCACCCTCAAAGTAGTTTTGATTTGCATTTCTATGATGATTAAAGATGAGCATTTTTTCATATGTCTGAAGGCCGCGAGCCTGTCTTCTTCAGAGAAGTTTCTCTTCAAATACCTTGCCCAGCCTGCGATGGGATCCCTTGTTCTATTCTTGCTAATGCATTTGAGTTCTCTGTGGATTCTGGTTATTAAACCTTTGTCAGAGACATAACCTGCAAATATCTTCTCCCATTCTGAGGGCTGTTTGCTTGCTTTACTTACTGTGTTCTTGGCTGTGCAGAAGCTTTTTCGTTTGATCAAGTCCCAGTAGTGTATTTTTGAAGCTGCTTCAATTGCCTGGGGGGGTCCTCCTCATAAAATACTCACCCAGACCGATTTCTTCAAGGGTTTTCCCTGCACTCTCTTCTAGTATTTTTATAGTTTCATGTCTTAAGTTTAAATCTTTGATCCAGTGAGAGTCTATCTTAGTTAATAGTGAAAGGTGTGGCTCCAGTTTCAGTCATCTACAGGTTGCCAGCCAGTTCACCCAGCACCATTTGTTAAATAGGGAATCTTTTCCCTACTGAATGTTTTTAATTGGCTTGTCAAAGATTAAATAACGGTAAGTAGCTGGATTGATCTCTTTGTTCTATATTCTGTTCCAGACATCTATCTCTCTGTTTTTGTGCCAATACCATGCTGTTTTGATCACTATCGATTTGTAGTATAGTCTGAGGTCTGGTAGCGTGATTCCTCCTGCTTTGTTTTTATTTCTGAGTAATGTCTTGGCTATTCGAGGTTTTTCCTGATTCCATATAAAACGAAGTATTGTTTTTTCAAGATCTTTAAAGTATGACAGCAGAGCTTTAATGGGGATTGCATTGAAATTATATATTGCTTTGGGTAGTATGGACATTTTAACAATGTTGATTCTTCCCAGCCATTAGCATAGTATGTTTTTCCATTTGTTAATATTTTCAGCTATTTGTTTCCTTAGAGTTTCACTCTTTATAGAGATATTTCATCTCCTTTGTTAGATAAATTCCCAAATATTTCATCTTCTTTGGCACTACTGTGAATGGTATAGAGTTCTTAACTGTTTTTTCAACTTGACTATTGTTGGTATATATAAAGGCTATCGATTTATGAATGTTGATTTTGTAACCTGAGACAATGCTGTATTCCTTGATCACTTTTATGAGTTTTGTAGTAGAGTCCCTAGTGTTTTCCAGATGTACTATCATATCATCTGCAAAGAGTGAAAGTTTGATCTCTTCTGACCCTATATGGATACCCTTGATCACCTTTTGTTCCCTAATTGTGGTGGCTAAAACTTCCATTACCATTTTAAAAAGCAATGGAGACAATGGCTGAAGAAGACAGGTGCACGGCCTTCAGACATATGAGAAAATGATCATCATATTTAATCATCAGAGAAATGCAAATCAAAACTACTTTGAGATATCATCTAACTCCAGTGAGACTAGCCGATATCACAAAATCCCAAGACCAGAGATATTGGCGTGGATGTGGAGAAAAGGGAACACTTTTGCACTGCTGGTGGGAATGCAAATTAATACATTCCTTTGGGAATTAGATATGGAGATTACTTGGAGATCTAAAAATAGATTTGCCATTCCATCCTGTAATTCCCCTACTGGGCATATACCCAGAAGACCAAAAATCACATCACAACAAAGATATTTGTACCAGAATGTTTATTGCAGCCCACTTCATAATTGCTAAGTCATGGAAAAAGCCCAAGTGCCCATTGATCCGCGAATGGATTAATAAATTGTGGTATATGCATACCATGGAATATTATGGAGCCTTAAATAAAGATGGAGACTTTACCTCTTTCATGTTTACATGGATGAAGCTGGAACATATTCTTCTTAGTAAAGTATCTCAAGAATGGAAGAAAAAGTACCCAGTGTACTCAGCCCTACTATGAAACTAATTTATGGCTTTCACATGAAAGTTATAACACAGTTACAACCTAAGAATAGTGGGAAAGGGGAAAGGGAGGGCAGGGAGGAGGAAGGTGGGTAGTGGGAGGGGGATTGGTGGGATTACACATGAAGCGCATCTTACAAGGCTATATGTGAAACTTTGTAAATGTGGAATGTAAGTGTCTTGGCACAGTAACTGAGAGAATGCCAGGAAGGCTATGTTAACCAGTGTGATGAAAGTGTGTCAAATGGTCTGTGAAGCTAGTGTATGATGCCCCATGATCATATCAATGTACACAGCTATGATTTAATAACAAAATAATAATAATAAATAACTAAATTTGACATGTACTCTTGCATTCGAGAACTCTATATGGTACTTTTCGCCCTAAGAGTAAACATACATACAAGAGTGTCACAAGTAAGTTTGTAAACTCATCCTAGAAAAAGTGCTACATAACTTATTGTAACGAATATCGTTACAGTCATCTCCCCTTGGGAAGCTAGGCACCTATATCAGTACCTAGACCACGCTTCTAAGCAATTCTAGAACTTTTTCTGGAATGGCCATCAGAATTGGTTTCCTATGAGGTCTGATGATAAAGTTCAGAAAATCATCCTAGAAAAGGTGCTACAGACCTCATTGATGAATTTCACTATGGTGACCTTTGTGGTACTTCACTTGCCCATATGGTAACCATAATGATATACAGCAATGAGGCATGTAGCATTTCTTTTTTTTTTTTTTATTACATCATAGCTGTGTACATTAATGCAATCATGGGCTACAGTGTGCTGGTTTTATATACAATTTGAAACATTTTCATCAAACTGGTTAACATAGCCTTCATGACATTTTCTTAGTTATTGTGTTCATTTATATTCTGCATTTAGTAAGTTTCACCTGTACCCATCTAAGATGCACCATAGGTGTGGTCCCACCAATTACTCTCCCTCTGCCCATTCTCCCCCCTCATTTCCCCTCCCTTGCCACTTTCCATATTCTTGTGCTGTAATAGGTTTATAGCTTTCATATAAAAGCTATAAATTAGTTCACAGTAGGGCTGAGTACATTGGATACTTTCTCTTCCATTCTTGATATAATTTTCTAAGAAGAATATCTTTCAGCTCAATCCATGTAAACATGAAAGAGGTAAAGTCTCTATCTTTCTTTAAGGTTCATAATATTCCATGGTGTACATATACCACAATTTATTGATCCATTCGAGGTTCGATGGGCACTTGGGCTTCTTCCATGACTTAGCAATTATGAAGTGGGCTGCAATAAACATTCTGGTACAAATATCTTTGTTATAATGTGATTTTTGGTCTTCTGGGTATATATCTAGTAGAGGAATTATAGGATTTAATGGCAGGTCTATTTTTACATCTCTAAGTGTGGCTAAACTTTTATTACAATGTTAAAGAGCAATGAAGACAATGGGCAGCCTTGCCTGGTTCCTGATCTGAGTGGAAATTATTTCAATTTAACTGTATTCAATACTATATTGGCTGTGGGTTTGCTGTCAATGGCCTCTGTCAGTTTAAGAAATGTCCCTTCTAAACCCATTTTCTTAAGTGTTCTGATCATGAAGGGATGATAGATATTATCAAAAGCTTTTTGTCCATCAATTTAGATAATGATATGGTCTTTGTTATTTAATTTGTTTATGTGCTGAATTATAGTTTTCCGTATATTGAACCAGCTTTGACACACTGGGATAAAACCGACTTGGTCATGATGTATAACTTGTTTGATGTGTTGCTGGATTCTGTTTGCTAGGATCTTGTTGAATATTTTTACATCAATATTCATTAGTGATATTGGTCTATAATTTGCTTTTCTTCTTTGGTCTTCTCCTGGTGTGGGAATCAAGGTGATGTTTGCTTCATAGACTGTGTTGGGTAGTATTCCTTGTTTTTCTATATTTTGGAAAAGGTTGAGTAATATAGCTACTAGTTACTTTTTAAAGGTTTGGTAGAATTCTGATGTAAGCCATCTGGTCCCAGGCTTTTCTGTTTTGGGAGATTTTTGTTTTTGTTTTGTTTTGTTTTTACTTATTTATTTATTAATTTTTATTAAATCATAGCTGTGTACATTAATGTGATCATGGGGCACCATACACTAGTTTCATAGATTGTTTGACACATTTTCATCACACTGGTTAACATAGCCTTCCTGGCATTTTCTTAGTTATTGTGCTAAGACATTTACATTCCACATTTACTAAGTTTCATATATAGCCTTGTTAGATGCACTGCAGAGATTTTGTATGGTTGATGCTATTTCAGAACTTGATATAGGCCTGTTGAACATTTCCACCTGATTCTGGCTAAGTCTTGGAAGGTGACATAGTATTCCAAGCTTCCAAGTATTGGTCCATTTTCTTCAGATTTTCATGTTTCTGAGAATAAGGGGATTTTTTGAATTTCTGAGAAATTTTACTCTTTGTTTCCTGGTTAGGTTAGCCAAAGGCTTATCTATTTTATGACCTCTTCAAAAAACCAACTTTTTGATGTATTGATTTGTTGTATAATTCTTCTGGTTTCAATTTCATTTAATTCTGCTCTAACTTTGGTTAATTCTTTTCTTCTACTGGGTTTGGGGTTGGAATGTTCTTCATTTTCCAGTTGCTTGAAATGTCCCATTAAGTTGTTAACTTCCTCTCTTTTCATTCTCTTGAGGAAGGCTTGCAGTGCTATATATTTTGCTCTTAGGACTGCCTTTGTGGTATCCCAGAGGTTCTGATATTCGTGTCTTCATTGTCATTTTTTTCCTAAAATTTGGAAATTTCCTTCTTAATCTGATCTCTGATCCAGCTATCATTCAGCATAAGGTTATTTAACTTCCATGCTTTTGTATGAGTATGCAGATTCCTGTTGTTACTGTGTTCAACTTTTATTCCATGGTGTTCTGAGAAGATGCAAGGAATAATTTATATTCCTTTAAATTTACTGAGGTTAGACTTGTGACCTAATATGTAATTGATTTCAGAGTATGTTCCGTGGGCTGATGAGAAGTATGTGTATTCAGTTTTGTTGGGATGAAATATTCTGTACATGTCTGCTAAATCCAAATGTTCGATGATTAGGTTTAAGTCTAAAATTTCTTTGCTCAGCTTCTTATTGGAGAATTTATCCAACACTGCCAAAGGAGTGTTGAAATCTCTGACAATTATGGAGCTGGAGAAAATCAAGTTGCTCATGTCTGTTAGAGTTTCTCTTATAAATTGAGGCACATTCTGGTTGGGTGCATAAATATTCATAATTGAAATATCATCATATTGAGTATTACCCTTAACAAATATGAAGTAACCATTCTCATCCTTCCTTACTTTTTATGGTTTAAAGCCTATTGTGTCTGCAAATAGAATTATAACACCTGCTTTTTTCTGATTACCATTTGCCTGAATTATGGACAACTATCCATTCACCCTGAGTCTATATTTATCTTTTAAGTTAAGATGTGACACTTTTATGCAGCAAATATCTGAACTGAGTTTTTGTATCCAGTCAGCCACCATGTGCCTCTTTAGAGGACAGTTTAAGCCATTCACATTAATGGAGAATATTGATAAGTCTGTTAAAGTTTTGAGTATCAAGTTTTATGAAAGTCCAGTGGACATTTTTAATCTTTTTGCCACCGTGGAAGTTGGAGTTTGATCAAAAGTTTCTGAGTGAGTTTACTTTTGTGGTAGAGGATTGGGCTTGTCATTATGAAGGATATATCTGAGAATATACTGAAGAGCTGGTTTGGTTATCACAAATTTCTTCAACATATGAATGTTGTTAAAGTATTTAATTTCTCCATCATAAATGAAATTCAGTTTACATGAATACAGGATATGGGGTTGAAAGTTATTTTGTTTTAGAAGATTAAAAGATGATGACCACTCTCTTCTTGCTTGAAAAGTTTCAGCAGGGAGATCTACAGTCATTCTAATATTCTTCCCTTTTTTAGGTAGTGGCTTTTTTACATCTGGCTGCTTTCAGAATTTTCTTCTTTATGTTAACTTTAGTGAAGTTTATTATGATGTTCCTGGTGGATGTCTTATTTGGGTTGAATCGTGCTGGGGTTCTGAAACTGTCTGCTCTCCGAATTTCAGAATCTCTTGGCATGTCTTTTCATAATTTCATGGAGAAGGGCCTCTGTGTCTTGCAAAGGCACTCCATCGCTTTTAGGGATTCCAATGAGACGGATATTAACCTTCGCCTAATTATTCCAGGGCTCTCTGAGAGAATGATCCATTTTTGCTCTCCATTTCTCTTTTTTAGAGTTTGAAACATTCAAATGCTTTGTCTTCAATTTCAGAAATCCTTTCTTCTGCTTGCTCCACTCTGTTACTGAGGGATTCTACTGTATTTTTCAGATCTTTGAGGACTGCAAATTGTTGCTTCCGTGCATCAAAATATTTGCTGGTTTTGTCTTTAAATTCATTAAATCCTTGAGACAACTTTAGAATCTCTCCTAGAATTTCTAATTCCAAATTTTGAATTGCTCCTCGATTTTCTAATTCCAAATTTTCCTTTATGCTATTAATCTTGTTTGCAATCCAAATTCTGAATTCAATTTCTGACATCTCAGCCAGCTGTTTATGAGTAGGATCTTCATTTACATCTGCCATATCTTTCCTTGGAGGGGGGTTGATCTATTCTGGTTATTCATGTTACCAGAGTTTTTCCACTGATTTCACCCCATGATTATTTTATACCGTTTGATCTTTTCTCTGGAACTTTGCCGAGGACCTGTACAGTTCTATGGCCTGAGAAACTGGGGACCATTTTGGTGTGGTGGAACTAAGTCTCTCTGTCTTGTATTCACCTGGTCTCTGTCTGACATTAATGAAACAGTTACTCTAGGTGGAAGTATCAGCTGTGGAGAAATACCAGCAATTAAGTCTCTCCACCCCCCACAGGCAACAATTGGAAAAGGAAAATCAAACCTTCCTACAACTGCACACCCAGGGCACCACTTGGATAGTCCTCAGGCGATTGGCTCAGTTCAAAAGGTCCAAGTAAATTGTCTTAATCAGCACCCTTCTCAGGTGGGAGAGTTTAAAAAGTCTCTGGCAACTAGATTGCAGGGGTTTGCTGACAACTCAAATATGACTTGCTCCAGTGCTCCATGACATCAGGAAGACCCATCCAGCAAATAGATTATTCAGACAAGGTTGATGCCTCCTTCCTCACCTTGCACCTCTGTCACATCCAGTCCCTGATAACCCCGCAGGGCTGTGACTTAGTTGCCTCCAGTGAGCATATACCCCAGGGGGTTGCACCTGCATGAATCCCAAGGATATCTATATCCAGCAGGGGGAGGTGAGGCCTGACAGCCTCGAGAGGCTGGGACTGTTCACTCAGCTCCAGCCCCACCCCTGATTGATGTTACTGACAGAACAGAACAGAACAGAACAACTTTGTGGGAATTTGTTTTTGTCCCTGCTAAATTCCCCTGCAGAAGAGAAGCTGTTTTGAGTTCCTCAGAACCTGGGCCTGAGGCCCTATCTGTGCCACCTTACAGTCTCAGCTGTAGTTTGTATTCGTAGCACAGTTACCTGTCAGTTCCAGCCTCTGCTTGCCGTCCTTTGTTTAGGCTAAAGATCCCCTGGGGCCCAGGTGCATTTTAGGCTCATTAAAGCAGTCCTTTGGGTCAGCCCTTCCCTGGGAATCTCCTGGCTCTGCGCATGCGTTTTCAGTGTCCCTGCACTCCACCCATGCTGGTACCACCTCAGGCAAATCTGTTCCATGGTGGTTTCCACCTGAGAAGTTGCCCAGCCTCCTCTGGTTGCCCAGAGAGACAGGGGGTGTGACTCCAGAATATCCAGGGCTGAGCCCTATTGTTGCCAAAAACGGCTGTTGCTCTGCACCTCGGGGCACTGCCATACCAGTATGGTTCCCTCTCAGCTAACCGTCATCTCCTCACTTATATGCTGCAGAATCAGCACTGACCAGCTGCAGTCTAGGTCCTGTCCACACCCCTCAAGAAATCACTCAAGAATCTGGACTCCTAGGGGACAGGCCTCCAGACCTCAGAGAGAGAGTGGAGGGGAGTGCTGGGAGCTCAGAATTGCAGGTAGAGAATATGTACAATTTTATACAGTTTTATGCCTGGCAGGAGATCACCACGGCACCCTAGTAGGGGAAGTAGGTTCAGTTTTTAGAGGGTCTCTCCCGTGGAGTATAATGGGAAGACTTTTAACTCTGCTTATTTGTTTGTGGGGTACTTTGAGCCATTCTCATGGGGGAGGGGACTCCCATCCACTTGGTGATATATTTTGTACCTTTGTTTGTATCCTTGGGGTCGCAGATCACCCAAGCAGGGTTGATGTGCATTCTTCAACCTTCTTTCTTGGCACAACTTCAATCCACCAGGTTACTTGCTAAATTCCTGGCCTTTAACTCTCCTTCTGGACTGGAGCCTCTGTGGAAAGCTGGCTTCAGTCAGCTGTCTTGTCTCTGCCCCCACATAAGCTCTTTCTTAGTGGCATGCTTTTCAGTTATAACTGACATACCATAACACACACCCATTTAAAGCATACTCTTCAATGGTTGCTTGTCTATTTAGAAAACTGTGCAGTCATCATCTAAATAAAATTTTGGAATATTTTTATCATCGCTGAGGAAATATTGCACCCATTGAAAATCACATTTCATTTTCTCCTTTTTGCCCTTCCTTAGACAACAACTAATCTATTTTATGCCTCTATTTTTTATGCCTCTTTGTCTATTTTGGACAATTCTTACAAATGGAATCATATAATCATATGGTATGCTATCTTTTTTTACTTCCTTCTGTTAGTGTGTTTTAAAGGTATATTTATGTTGTCTCCAGGGTGATGAAACATCCTGTGAATGGGGTTTTGTATTTGCAAAGCATACATCAAATAAGGGAGAAATATACAAAATGTATGAAACTCAAGTAACTCAATAGTGAGAAAACCAAATAACTCAATTAAACAATAGGCAAACAACCTAAAGAGACATTATTCAAAGGAAGACATACATTTATATACATTCCTGGAGCAAAAAAAGAAAAAAAAAAAACAGTTCGGATGAAAGTCAAATCAAAAACTCATACCTAGAAATATACTTAATTGAGGAGATGAAAAATTTCTACAAAGAGAACTATAAAACAAGAAAAACATAGCATGCCCATGGATTTGTAGAATCAACATTGTTAAAATGTTCATATTACCCAAAGTGATTTAAGGATTCAATGCAATCTCCATGCAAATACCAATGTCATGTTTCACAGATCTAGAGAAAATAACTTCACATTTCATCTGGAACAAGAAAAAAAATCCTGAATAGCCAAATCATAAGCTAAAAAAAACAAATCTGGAGGCATCAAGTTACCAGACTTCAAACTTTTCTGCAAGGCTCTAGTACCCCCCAAAACATGATAATGGTACAAAAATAGAGACATAGGCAATGGAACCAAATAGAGAGCCAAGATATAAAAGCTCTACCTACACCCAACCAATCTTTGATGTATACTAAAGAATAGAAGCCTTATTCAATAAATGGTGCTGGGAAAATTGAATAGCCATGTGAAGAATAATTAGCAGAACTTTGTCTCTCACAATTCACAACAATTAATTGAAGGTGGGTAAAAGACCTAGATCTAAGACATGAAACTAAGAATTCTAGAAGAAAATGTAGAAAAAACTCTTCTAGATATCAGCCTAGGAAAATAATTTATAATTAAGACCCCAGTGGCAATTATAACAACAACAACAAAAAAATATATGGGATTTGATTAAGTTAAAAAGCTTCCACACAGATAAGGAAATAAACACAGTACATAGACAACCTACAGAATGGGAGAAAATATTAGTAAACTATACATCCAATTAAGAGCTAATATCCAGAATCAACGAAGAACTCAAACAAATAATCAAGAAAAAATAAAACTCCCATTACAAAGGGTGCAAAAGACATGAACAGTGGTTTTACAAAGAACATATACATATGGCAAATAAATATGCAAAAGTGCTCAGTGTTACTTATCGCCAGGGAAATACAAATTAAAACCACATTGAGACATCACCTTATGCCTGTTGGTGGCTTTCCTTTTGAAGTCCAAAAATAGTAGATGATGCTGTGGATGCAGAGAGAAAGGAATGCTTATATGCTGTTGGTTGTTCTGGAAATTAGTACACTCTCCATGGAAAATAGTACGGATATTTCTCAAACAACTAAAAGTAGACCTTTCGTTTAATCCAGCAATCCAACTGTTGGGTATGTATGCAAAAGAAAACAAGTCAATTTATCACTCAATTTTTTTTTTTTTATTGTTGGGGATTCATTGAGGGTACAATAAGCCAGTTACACTGATTGCAATTGTTAGGTAAAGTCCCTCTTGCAATCATGTCTTGCCCCCATAAAGTGTGACGCACACTAAGGCCCCCCCCATAACCTTAATTGTCATTAATTGTCCTCATATCAAGATTGAGTACATAGGATTCATGCTTCTCCATTTTTGTGATGCTTAACTAAGAATAATGTCTTCCACTTCCATCCAGGTTAATACGAAGGATGTAAAGTCTCCATTATTTTTAATAGCTGAATAGTATTCCGTGGTATACATATACCACAGCTTGTTAATCCATTCCGGGGTTGGTGGGCATTTAGGCTGTTTCCACATTTTGGCAATAGTAAATTGAGCTGCAATAAACAGTCTAGTACAAGTGTCCTTATGATAAAAGGATTTTTTTCCTTCTGGGTAGATGCCCAGTAATGGGATTGCAGGATCGAATGGGAGGTCTAGGTTGAGTGCTTTGAGGTTTCTCCATACTTCCTTCCAGAAAGGTTGTCCTAGTTTGCAGTCCCACCAGCAGTGCAAAAGTGTTCCCTTCTCTCCACATCCACGCCAGCATCTGCAGTTTTGAGGTTTTGTGATGTGGGCCATTCTCACTGGGGTTAGATGATATCCAAGGGTTATTTTGATTTGCATTTCTCTAATATATAGAGATGATGAACATTTTTTCATGTGTTTGTTAGCCATTCGTCTGTCGTCTTTAGAGAAAGTTCTATTCATGTCTCTTGCCCATTGATATAAGGGATTGTTGGCTTTTTTCATGTGGATTAATTTGAGTTCTCTATAGATCCTGGTTATCAAGCTTTTGTCTGATTGAAAATATGCACATATCCTTTCCCATTGTGTAGGTTGTCTCTTTGCTTTGGTTATTGTGTCCTTAGCTGTACAGAAGCTTTTCAGTTTCATGAAGTCCCATTTATTTATTTTTGTTGTTGTTGCAATTGCCATGGCAGTCTTCTTCATGAAGTCTTCCCCCAGGCCAATATCTTCCAGTGTTTTTCCTATGCTTTCTTTGAGGATTTTTATTGTTTCATGCCTTAAATTTAAGTCCTTTATCCATCTTGAATCAATTTTTGTGAGTGGGGAAAGGTGTGGGTCCAGTTTCAGTCTTTTACATGTAGATATCCAGTTCTCCCAACACCATTTATTGAATAGGGAGTCTTTCCCCCAGGGTAAGTTCTTGTTTGGTTTATCAAAGATTAGGTGGTTGTAAGATGTTAGTTTCATTTCTTGGTTTTCAATTCGATTCCAAGTGTCTATGTCTCTGTTTTTGTGCCAGTACCATGCTGTCTTGACCACTATGGCTTTGTAGTACAGACTAAAATCTGGTATGCTGATGCCCCCAGCTTTATTTTTCTTACTAAGGACTGCCTTAGCTATACGAGGTTTTTTCCGGTTCCATACAAAACGCAGAATCATTTTTTCCAAATCTTGAAAGTGCGATGTAGGTACTTTGATAGGAATGGCATTGAATAGGTAGATAGCTTTGGGAAGTATAGACATTTTAACAATGTTGATTCTTCCCATCCATGAGCATGGTATGTTCTTCCATTTGTTAATATCCTCTGCTATTTCCTTTCTGAGGATTTCATAGTTTTCTTTATAGAGGTCCTTCACCTCCTTCGTTAGGTATATTCCTAGGAATTTCATTTTCTTTGAGACTATGGTGAAGGGAGTTGTGTCCTTAATTAGCTTCTCATCTTGACTGTTATTGGTGTATACAAAGGCTACTGACTTGTGGACATTGATTTTATATCCTGAAACATTACTGTATTTTTTGATGACTTCTAGGAGTCTTGTGGTTGAGTCTTTGGGGTTCTCTAAGTATAAGATCATGTCGTCAGCAAAGAGGGAGAGTTTGACCTCCTCTGCTCCCATTTGGATTCCCTTTATTTCCTTGTCTTGCCTAATTGTATTGGCTAGAACTTCCAGCACTATGTTGAATAGTAAAAGTGACAGAGGACAACCTTGTCTGGTTCCAGTTCTAAGAGGAAAAGCTTTTAGTTTTACTCCATTCAGTAAAATATTGGCTGTGGGTTTGTCATAGATAGCTTCAATCAGTTTTAGAAATGTGCCACCTATGCCTATACTCTTCAGAGTTCTAATTAGAAAAGGATGCTGGATTTTATCAAATGCTTTTTCTGCATCTATTGAGAGGATCATGTGATCCTTATTTTTGCCTCTGTTAATATGGTGGATAACGTTTATAGACTTGCGTATGTTAAACCAGCCTTGCATCCCTGGGATGAAGCCTACTTGATCATGATGACTGACTTTTTTGATGATAAGCTGTAATCTATTGGCTAGGATTTTGTTGAGAATTTTTCCATCTATATTCATGAGTGAGATTGGTCTGAAATTCTCCTTTTTGTTTGGGTCTTTTCCTGGTTTTGGTATCAGGGTGATGTTTGCTTCATAGAATGTGTTGGGGAAGATTCCTTCTTCCTCAGTTTTTTGGAATAATTTCTGCAGTACAGGAATAAGCTCTTCCTTGAAGGTTTGATAGAATTCTGGAGTGAAGCCATCTGGACCAGGACATTTTTTAGTTGGAAGCTTTTTTATCGTTTCTTTGATCTCAGTGCTTGAAATTGGTCTGTTCAGGAGCTCTATTTCTTCCTGGCTGAGTCTAGGGAGAGGGTGTGATTCCAAATATTGATCCATTTCCTTCACATTGTCAAATTTCTCGGCATAGAGTTTCTGGTAGTATTCAGAGATGATCTCTTGTATCTCTGTGGGATCAGTTGTTATTTCCCCTTTATCATTTCTGATTGAGGTTATTAGAGATTTTACTTTTCTATTTCTAGTTAGTCTGGCTAATGGTTTATCTATTTTATTTATTTTTTCAAAAAACCAACTCCGTGTTTCATTAATTTTCTGAATGATTCTTTTGTTTTCAATTTCATTGATCTCTGATTTGATTTTGGATATTTCTTTTCTTCTACTGAATTTAGGCTTAGATTGTTCTTCTTTTTCCAATTCCATAAGATCTCTTGTGAGATTGTTGATGTGCTCTCTTTCTGTTTTTCGAATGTAGGCATCTAAAGCGATGAATTTTCCTCTCAAAACTGCTGTTGCAGTATCCCACCAGTTTTGGTAGCTTGTGTCTTCATTGTTGTTATGCTCAAGGAAGTTAATGATTTCCTGTTTTATTTCTTCCTTCACCCATCTGTTATTCAACAGAAGATTGTTTAATTTCCATGCCTTTGGGTGGGGTTGAGCATTTTTGTTAGAGTTGAGTTCCACCTTTAGTGCCTTATGGTCTGAAAAGATACAAGGTAAAATTTCAATTCTTTTGATTCTGTTGATATTTTTTTGTGTCCCAGAATATGATCAATTTTGGAGAATGTTCCATGGGGTGATGAGAAGAATGTATATTCTTTATCTTTGGGGTGGAGTGTTCTATATGCGTCTATCAAGCATAGTTGTTCTAGGGTCTCATTTAAATCTCTTACATCTTTGTTTAATTTCTGTTTAGAGGATCTGTCCAGCTCTGTAAGAGGTGTGTTAAAGTCCCCTGTTATGATGGTATTATCAGATATCATATTGCTCAGACTGAGTAATGTCTGCTTCAAGAATCTGGGAGCATTTTAATTGGGTGCATAAATATTTAGAATTGAAATGTCTTCTTGTTGTATTTTTCCCTTGACCAATATAAAGTGACCGTCTTTGTCTTTTTTGACTTTAGTTGCTTTAAATCCACATGTATCTGAAAATAAGATTGCAACTCCTCTTTTCTTCTGAATTCCGTTTGCCTGAAAAATTGTCTTCCAACCCTTGACTCGGAGCTTTAATTTGTCTTTTGAAGCCAGGTGTGTTTCTTGCAGACAGCAAATGGATGGCTTGTGTTTTTTAATCCAGTCAGCCAATCTATGTCTCTTCAGTGGGGAATTCAAGCCATTAACATTTATTGAGATAATTGATAAGTGTTGTAGTATTCTATTCATCTTATTTGGTGAGAGTCCATTGCTTAGTTTTATCTTTTGCATCAGTATCACTCAAATTTTTATTGCAGCACAATTTAAACAGCATAGATTTGGAATCAATCCAAATGCCCACTAATTCATGAGTGGATTAAACAAATATGGTATATGTATACAATTGAGTACTACTCAGCCACAAAAGTGGATGAATTAGTGCCTTTTTCAAAAATCTGGAAAGAATTGGAAATCATTCTCCTAAGTGATATATCTCAAGAATGGAATAACTAATACCATATGTATTCTCCAATAAATTGAAAGTAATGGATAGGCACACATATGCACAGAGCAATTAAGAGTCACTGGAAATTAAGCAAAGGGAAGGGGGAAAAGTAGGGGCAAAAAACTACCTAAAGGGTACAATGAACATTATTTTGTTTATGGGCACACTTACAGCTCTGAATCATGCCAGCTAACAAAAATACTTGTTAACATTTTGATATATTAAAAATATACATTTTAAAGTTTAAAAAATCACAAAGAGACAACAGGTATATGTGAAAAATCTCAGCATAAGTAATCATCCATGTGATAGAATGGCTATCACAAAGAAGAAAAGGGCAGCAAGTATTGGTGTATTTGTGTGTTGGACAGATACTTGGATACTTGAAAACTGTTGGTACATTAGTGTGACCTTTATGAAAAAACAATACAGTGGTTGCACAAAAAATTAAAAAAATAAATAAAAATAGAATAGCCATGTATTCCAGAAATCAAACTACGGACTATGACTCCCGATATGTTGGGAGATAATGTGCATTCCAATTTCCATGGCAGCATTAATCACAACATCCATGATATGGAAGGGAACTTTGTTCCATCATTTAGTAGAATAGCTGAAGAATATGTGGTATATACACAGGAATATTGTTCAGCCTTTTAGAAGAAAGAAATCCTGTTTTTCCTACCACATTGATCAAGCTGGAGGACTATATGTAAAGTGAAATCAGGAAGTCATAGCCAACAATTACAACATGAAGTTTCCTTTACATGGAATCTAAAAGTGTCTAGCTCATAGAAGCAGACAGAAGAATGGTAGGTACTGTGGGGTTGTGAAATAGGAAATAAGAAATAAATTCAGGGGTGGTGCCTGTGTCTCAAAGGAGTAGGGTGCCAGCCCCATATACCAGAGGTGGTGGGTTCAAACCCTGCCCTAGCCAAAAATGAGAGAGAGAGAGAGAATTTCAGGATATCTATTTTCCATTCTGATGAGTACAGTTGAAAACAATAAAATTTATTCTTGAAAGATAACATGAAAGGGGAAATATTAGCAAAACATATATCTGATACGGGTCAAATTATCCAGAATATATGAAGAACTAATATAAGAAACTAATATAAGAACTAATATAAGAAACAAAAATACAAAGAAGACAATTAAAATTGAACAGACTTGAAAATCCATTTCTCCACAGAAGATACACAAACTGCTAATAAGCACTCTAACAGATGGTCAATTTTCCATTAGCAAAACACAACTCAAAAGGACAAATAGATGTTACTTCAAATCTACTAGGTGGATGTAGTCATTTTTTAAGAAAGAAAATAATAAGTATTGGAAAGAATATGAAGACATAAGCATGTTCCTAGCAGAACTATTCACAAGAATCTAGAGATGGAAATTACCTGAATATCCATTAATGAATAAATGGATAAACAACTTGGGTTTACTATATAGAGGAATATTACTCAGCCATAAAATGGAATGTACCCTGCTAACATTACCCAGTAAAACAGGCAAGAGGAAGGAAAAAAAGAAGGAAGGACAGTAAAGAATAAAGAAGGAAGGAGAGAAAGACAAAAATCACAAGAGTTGAAGCAACATCTCAGAGTTATCATAGGAATCAAATACATGTACTTACTGTAAAATCTAAATTCTAGCATCTATGTTGAAAATTCCATCACTTTCCCTTTATTTACATGGAAATGCAAAGACTTAGGAGTGCCAAATAACTTTAAAAAAGAAAAACAAAGTTGGAGAGTTATTGCTTCCTTATTTCATAAATACATGAAAGGGATACATGAAGCTTCATAAATCAAGACAGTGGATATTGACATACACTAAAGATAGACAAACAGATAAATTGAATAGAATAGAGAATCTAGAAATATACCCATATTATAGAACTAATTAAATTTATTTTAATTATTTTTACATTTTTATTGTTTGGGATTCATTGAGGGTAAAAAGAAATAGATTACACTGATTGCATTTGTTAGATAAAGTCCCTCTTATAATTGTGACCCATCCCCAAGAGGTGTGCCATACACTGTGACCCCTCCCATCTTGCTGTCCTCCCCTCTCCACACTTACTCATTCCCCTATCCCTCCCCTGTATTGGCTCATCTACTGCCTTCATATTAGAATTGAGTACATTGGATTCTTGCTTCTCCATTCTTATGATGCTTTACTAAGAATGTGTTACAACCCCATCCAGGTTAATACAAAAAATGTAGTCTCAATCTCTTTTAGTGGCTGAATAGTATTCTGTGGTATACATATACCACAGCTTGTCAATCTTTTTCTGGATTGGTAGACATTTAGTGTATTTTCACATTTTAGCGATTGTAAATTGAGCTGTGATAAACAGTCTAGGGCAAATGTCCTTATGATAGAAGGATTTCTTTTCTTCTCAGTAGATGGACTAGTAATGGGATTACAGGATCAAATGGGAGGCCTAGTTTGAGTTCTCTGCGGATTCTCCATACTTGGTTCCAAAAAGATTGTATTAGTTTGCAGTCCCACTAGCCATGTAAAAGTATTTCCTTCTCTCCATATCTGCACCAGCATCTGCAGCTTTGAAACTGTGATGTGAGACATTCTCACTGGGGTTAGGTGATATATCAGAGTAGTTTTGATTTGTATTTCTCTGATCATTAGGAATGAAGAGCATTTTTCATGTGTTTATTAGCCATTCATATGCCTTCTTTTGAAAAGGTTCTATTGACCTCTCTTGCCCAGTGATATATGAGATTATTGGGTCTTTTTTTGTTAATTAACTAGAGTTCTCTATAGATCCTAGTTATCAAGCTTTTGTTCAACACATAATATGCAAATATCTTTTCCCCTTATGAAGGTTATCAGTTTGCTTCGGTTGTAGTCTCCCTAGCTGTACAGAAGCTTTTCAGTATACTTAAATCCTTTTTTTTATTATTATTTTTGTTGTTGCAGTTGCAATGGAAGTCTTCATAAAATCTTTTCCCAGGCTGATATCTCCAAGTGTGTTCACCACACTTTTTCCAAAGATTTTTATTGTTTCATGCCTTAGATTTAAATCTTTTATGCATCTTGAATCAATTTTTGTAAGTGGTGAGAAGTGCAGGTCCAGTTTCAGTCTTTTACATGTGGTTATCCAGTTCTCCCAACACCATTTATTGAATAGGGATTCTTTCCCCCAGAGTATGTTCTTGCTTGGTTTACCAAAAACCTGGTGGCTGTAAAATTTTAGTTTCATCTCATGGCTTTCTATTGGGTTTCAAATGTCAATATCTCTATTTTTGTGCCAATACCATGCTACTTTGATCACTATGGACTTGTAATATAGCCAAAAATCTGATAGTGTAATACTCCCAGCTTTGTTTTTATTATTAAGAGTTCCTTGGCTATATAAGGTTCCTTTTGGTTCCATACAAAACAAAGAATTGTTTTTCCAAATCTTGAAAACATGATGATGGAATTTTAGGGGATTGCATTGACTTGGTAGATTGTTTTTGGAAGTATAGACATTTTTTTTTTTTAGTAGAGACAGAGTCTCACTTTATGGCCCTCAATAGAGTGCTGTGGCCTCACACAGCTCACAGCAACCTCCAACTCCTGGGCTCAAGCGATTCTCCTGCCTCAGCCTCCCAATTATCTGGGGCTACAGGCGCCTGCCACAACACCCGGCTGTTTTTGGTTGCAGTTTGGCTGGGTCTGGGTTTGAACCCGCCACCCTCGGTATATGCCAGCGCCTTACCAACTGAGCCACAGGCGCTGCCCTGGAAGTATAGACATTGTAAATATGTTGACTCTTCCCAGCCATGACCATGGTATGGTCTTCCATTTGTTATTATTTTCTGCCATTTATTTTCTTAAGATTTTGTAATTTTCTTTGTAGAGGTCTTTCACCTCTTTTTTTAGGTATATTCCTAGGTATTTCATTTTCTTTGTAGCTACTGTGAATGGAATTGTGCCCTTAATTAGCTTCTCATCTTGGCTGCTATTGGCATATACAAATGCTACTGATTTGCGAACATTGATTTTATATCCTGTGACATTGCTGTATTTTTTTCTCACTTGCAGAAGTCTTGTGTTTGAGTCTTTGGAGGTCTCTAAGTATAAGATCATCTCAGCAAACAGTGAGAATCTGATCCTCTGTACCATTTGGACACCCTTTATTTCTTCTCTTGCCTGATTGTATTGGCTAGAACTTCCTACACTATATTGAACAGTAGTTGCGATAGAGGACAACCTTGTCTGCTTCCAGTTCTAAGTGGAAAAGCTTTCAGTTTTACTCCATTCAGTAAAATTTTAGCTGTAGGAGTGTCATAGATAACCTTAATTAGTTTAAGAAATGTGCCACCTGTGCCTATACTCTTCAGTGTTCTGATTAGAAAAGGTTGCTAGATTTCATTGAATGCTTTTTCTGCATCTATTGAGAAGATCATATCATCTTTGTTTTTGCTTCTGTTGATATGGTGAATTACGTTTATGGACTTGCTTATGTTAAACCAGCCTTGCATCCCTGGGATGAAACCTACTTGACTGTGATGAATGATTTTTTTTAATGGGTAGCTTAATATGTTAGTTAGGATTTTATTGAGAATTTTTGCATCTTTTTTTTTTAATTTTTTTATTAAATCATAACTGTATACAATGATATGATTATGGGGCATCATACACTCACTTCATAAACCATTTGCATCTTTATTCATTAGTAAAATTGGTCTGAAATTCTCCTTTTTAGTTGGGTCTTTTCCTGGTTTTGGCATCAGGATGTTCGTTTCACAGAACATGTTGATGACGATTCTTTTCTTTTCAATTTTTTGGAATAATTTTTGCAGTATGGGTATGAACTCTTCCTTGAAGGTTTGATAGAATTCTGATGTGAAGCCATCTGGACCAGGGAATTTATTTGTTGGGAGCTTTTTCTTGTTTCTTTGATCTCAGTTCTTGAAATTGATTTGTTCAAGAATGCTATTTCTTCTTGGTTAAGTCTAGGAAGAGGGTGTGATTCTAGGTATTAATTCATTTCCTCCAGATTGTCAAATTTCTGGGCATAGAGGTTTTTGTACTACTCAGAGATGATCTCTTGTATCTCTGTGGCATTGGCTGTTATTTCCCCTTTATCGTTTCTGATTGAGGTTATTTGAGATTTTACTTTTCTGTTTCTAGCTAATTTGGCCAGAGGTTTATCAATTTTATTTATTTTTTCCAAAAAACAACTATTTTTTTATTAAATCATAGCTGTGTACAATAATGCAATCATGAGGTACAATGTGCTGGTTCCATATACAGTCTGAAATATTTTCACAGAACTGGTTAACATAGCCTTCATGGCATTTTCTTAATTATTGTGTTCAAACCCTTATACTCTATACTTAGTAAACTTCACTTGCACCATTCCAAGATGCAACTTTTTGTTTCATTAATTTTCTGAGTGATACTTTTGTTTTCAATTTCATGAATCTGATTTAATTTTGGCTATTTCTTGCTTCTGCTGGGTCTGTAATTAGATTGTTCTTCTTTTTCCAATTCCATTAGAAGGTCCATGAGTTTGTTGATGCACTCTCTTTTTGCTTTTCCAGTATAGATATCTAATGCAATACATTTCCTCTTCTCTCTGTGGGGATAAACATTTTTGTTGGAGTTGAGTACCACCTTTATTGCCTTGTGTTCTGAGAAGATACATGGTATTATTTATATTCCTTTAATTTTGCTGAGATTTGATTTGTATCCTAGGATGTTGTTGATTTTGGAGGATGTACCATGGGCTGATAAGAAAAATGCGTATTTTTTATCTTTGGGATGGTGTGTTCTGTATATGTCTATTAATCACTTTTGTTCTAGGATCACATTTAAGTCCTTTGTTTCCTTGTTTAGTTCCTGTTTAGAATGTCTGTCCAGATCTGTGAGAGGGGTGTTAAAGTCCCCAGCTATTATGGTATTGTGGGATGTCATATTGCTCAGACTCTTCAAGATCTGTTTCATAAATGTGATAGCATTTAAGTTGGGTGCCTAAATATCTAAAATTGAAATGTCTTCTTGTCTCCTTTTACCACTATAAAGTGTCCAATTTTATCTTTCTTTAGTTGCTTTCATCCACTTGTATCCGAAAATAAGATTACAGCCCCTCCTTTCTTCTGATTTCCATTTACTTGAAACACTGTTTTCCATTTCTTAACCCTGAGCCTTGATTTGTCCTTCAGGGAAAAGTGTGTCTCCTGCAGGCATATAGATTTTTTTCTTTTTTTAATCCAATCAGCCAGCCTGTGTCTCTTCAGTGGTGAATTCAGTCCACTGACATTTATGGAGAGAATTGATAAGTGTGATGGAATTTTATTCATCTTGTTATGAGAAAGTGTGTTGTGTATTTTATCTTTGTGTCACTGTGAAAAATATGTTTTCCCCTTTAGCTTCTGGGTGTTTACTTTGTTGGTGGTCCATTGTGATTGTCAGTGTTGAGAATAGGTCTAAGTATTTCCTGTAGAGCTGGTCTTGTTGTGGCAAATTTCCTCAGAGCTTGTACATCATCAAAAGATTTGATTTCTCCATCAATTTTGCAGCTTAGTTTAGCAAGGTACAGAATTCTGGGCTGAAAAAAATGTTTTAAGAATGGTAAAAGTGGATGACCATGCTCTTCTGGCTTGGAAGTTTTCCATTGAAAAGTCTTTTGTCATCCTATTGGCTCTGCCTCTGTAGGTCAGTTGACACTTACTGTTGGATGCTTGCAGATTTTTTTCTTTCATCTTGACTTTGGATAGGTTGACTACAATGTGTTTTGGAGAGGGTCTGTTTAAGCTGAGACAAACTGGGGTTCGATATCCATTTGAAAGGAGTGTGTCAGTGTCTTTAGTAAAACTTGGTAAGTTTTCATTTATGATAGTCTCCTGTAGGGATTCCATTCCTTTGGGACAATCTTCTGCCCCTTCAGGAATCACTATTATTCATATGTTTGAGTGCTTCCTGGAGTCTTGTAGTTCTCTAAGTGACTGTTCTGCTTTATCACTCTTCTTTTCTGCCTCTATAACTAATAGGTTAACTCAAAAACTTTGTCCTCTAGCTCTGAGGTTCTTTCTTCTCCATGGTCTAACCTGTTTTTGATACTTTCTACCGCATCTTTACATTCCCTGATTGTCTCCTTCCTTAAACTCTGCCATATCCTTTCTGTATTGTACATATCTCTCATTCAACTTTTGGTTCTGTCTTTCCATTTTCTCATCCATTCCTTTTATTGTCTATATTTTAAATTCCCTTTCTGTAAAGTCCATTAATTATTAATAGGTGGAGTCTTCTGCAGTAGATACCTCTCCAAGAACTCCCATTAGGGAGTTCCTCTGTTTTGCATTTTTATGTTGCACCAATTGTTCTGTTGGTTCCTCCTCATATGTTCTTTCTTCTTGTTCACTTTCTTGTCCTCCTTTTCCCTTCTCACTGCCTCCCTTCTTTCAAATCCCCTTGTCTCAGAGCTTTGGTCTTGAAATGGCCTCAGCCTGACAAAACCCAAATTTTTCTCATGGCCAAATAAACAGAAATCCTTGTTCTTGATGATGATATTTTGCAATATGTCACCAGGAAACCAGGTGATGCTATGGTTTTCTTAGGAGACAGAGAGCACCACCAGCAACCCCTATGTTCTTTATTCCAAACTTAGTTGCCTTCATTGATCGCCTGATTGTTTCTTCAGCATTCTCATCCTGCAAGGCTGGGATTTTAAAGCTCACAAGAACCTTTCAGGGGAGGTCTCACTGTGCTCCCTGACTTCAGTTCCTAAGGGGTACAGAGAGTCCCTTAGCCTGTCCCAGGAGTGGATTTATAATCCTTCCAGGTGGAATTAAGATGGCTGTACTTTAGGCACTTTCTAAGACCTTCTCATGACCTTCCCACAATGGGAGACCACTGGCCACTGAGACCTTCTCAGTATGGCTGCCTCACCAGCCATCAAACCTATGGCAAATCCACTCCAATCAGTGTTCAAATGTAGTTACTATATGTTCAAGTCCCCCACCCTTCCAAGATTTCCATTCAATGCATAGTTCCCCCAACAATTGAAAAACCCTGAAAGTCTTCCTCCCTTCCACACCTTTGTGGGAGTCCAGCCGATCCAAGCTGATAGAAATCACCTGCCAAATTTATAACATTTCCACCACTTGGGATCATATGCTGTATCCAGCTCACCCCCTCCTGGCTGTCTTCCCTGAGCTATGACTCTGGATAATTTCCCCCACGCCAAGTATGGTTGGGTTTTCTCTTTTTCCCCAGTCATTTTTGTACAGCTCAGTTGAACAATTCTTTGGGTTCACTGTCTTGCTCCACACCCATCATCACTGTTTTTATGAAAAGCAGTGCAGCAAACAAGAGTGTGGACTCAGTGCAGGGTCATAGTCCATCTTAACTGAGGCTCTTCCTTGGAGAAATTGAAGAATGTGTGAAAACTCTCAAAGGCATTTTTTTTTGTCTGTTTCTTTGTTTTTTGTTATTTTTTAAGGGAGAATATTTCTATTAGATGCAATAGAAATTGCATACTCAGCATACTTATTGATGGCTCTCATATTTATTATTTTTCTTATTTTTTTTTCCCCAGTGATGGAGGCCAGCAACATCTACC
Source organism: Nycticebus coucang (assembly GCF_027406575.1). Classification (NCBI taxonomy): domain Eukaryota; kingdom Metazoa; phylum Chordata; class Mammalia; order Primates; family Lorisidae; genus Nycticebus; species Nycticebus coucang. The sequence continues at coordinate 35,165,582 of NC_069805.1, read as the reverse complement.
AAAAATGTTTATTAGGAATTGAAGGGGAAAGGTGATTAGAATAGAAATGATTGCCAGTTATACAGTTGGCTATGCCACTGACCATTTTTTCTTTTTTCTTTTATTATTTATTAAGTCATATACACATAGATCATTTACACATTAATCCATTTATGGAGTACAGTGTTCTGCTTTTATATACAATTTGGAATGCTTAGATCAAATTTGTTAATATAGGGATTCACTTCATTTACTTATTATGTTAAGACATCTATATTCTATACTTAGATATGGCATACCCTTGAAATATGCTCCATAGGTGTGGCCCCACCATTTACCCTTCCTCCATCAACCCTCCTCACTCCCCTCCCATCCCCCTCATCTTCCCTTCTACATCCTGGTCTGTAGTTGTGATTTATCTTTCATACGAAAGTGTGAATGATTATAAATTGGTTTCATAAAAGTACTGAGAACATTGGATACTTTTTCTTCCATTCTTGAGATGCTTTACTAGGAACAATATGTTACAGCTCCATCCATGTAAACAAAAAGGAGGTAAAGTCTCCATCTTTTTTAAGGCTACGTAGTATTCCATGGTATACATATACCACAGTTTATTAATCAATTCATGGGTAGATTGACACTTGGTCTTCTTCCATGACTTGGCAATTATTAATTGAACTTCAGTGAATAATCTGGTGCAAATATCTTTGTTACATAGTGATTTTTTGTCTTTTGGATATACACCTAGTATAGGAATTGCAGGGTCAAATGGCAGGTCTACTTTTAGATCCCTAAGTGTTCTCCAATCTTCTTTCCAAAAGGAATGTATTAGCTTGCATTTCCCCCAAAAGTGCAGAAGTGTTCCCTTTTATCTAAATCCATATGTTTCTGACAAAGGTTTGATAACCAGAATTGATGGAGAAATCGAACTTATTAATAAGAAAAGAACAAATGATCCTATTTCATTGTGGGCAAGAGACTTGAACAGAATCTTCACTGAAGAAGAAAAGTGCATGGCTTACAGACATATAAAAACTGCTCATCATCTTTAATCATCAGTGAAATGCAAATCAAAACCACTTTGAGATATCATCTAATTCCAGTAAGAGCAGCCCACATAACAAAATCTCAAAGGCATGCTTTTAGAATTATTTTCATACATGTAAAGCAACAAGCAGAATTCTAGTAGAGGAAGACTACAGCTTTCAGTATTGTCATTTTTATTACATTTATTTCATAAATAGCAAGAGCACATATAAATTAGAGAAGAATAGTAACAGGAAAGAGGATAATTTTTCAGAAAACTGCACCAGTATCCAATATGAAATCCTTTTGTCAAGTTATAAATCTCAGGAATGGCTCTATGAAAACTTAATAAAATTAGCACTTTAAGGCCCAGTTATAGACGAGAGATATTAAATTACTGAGTCATTTGTTTAACAAAAACAAAAATGTAAAAAAGCAGAGAACTGGTTGCTTTGGCAAAAAAACAAAAGAACCATATCATTAAAAGGAGAAACACAACAAGGATATGGAAATTCACATTTGCTTTTGAGGACCACAATGTCCACTGAGTTCTGAACCAGTGATCTTTGTGTCACAGGCAAGAGGCTGTTCTGATGAGAAGTCTTCCCAGGGCCCCCTTCACATGCTTATTACTCAGGCTGTAGATGAAGGGATTCAGCATGGGGGTGACCACTGTGTACATCACTGAGGCAATAGAAGTTCTCTGGGAATAATTTGTCCCAGAAGAACTCAGGTAGACCCCAAGTCCTGTTCCATAGAGCAAGCAGACCACACAGAGGTGAGACCCACAGGTGGAAAATGCTTTATACTTGCCTGCCATGGATGACAACCTCATTAAGGAGGAGAATATCTGAGAATAAGAGAATAGGATCCTCATGACAGATAACACCCCCAGAAACACATTTGACACATACAATATGATGGTATCAACGAGAGGATCAGAGCAGGTCATCTTGAGGAGATGAGCCATTTCACAGAAGAAATGTAGAATTTCAGTGCCTACAGAGGTCAGTCTTGTGATCAGTAGAACATGAACCGTGGCAACCAGAGACATGATGAATAAAGGCATCAGAACCAGGAGGCCACAGAGGTAGGGGTTCATGATGACCATATAGTGAAGAGGGTGGCAGATGGCTACAAACCAGTCACAGACCATCACAGTCAGCAGGAGATTATCCAGTCCACCAAACATCATTACAAAATACATCTGAGTGAGGCATCCTATGTAGTAGATGTCTTTGCTTTGCGTTTGGATGTTCACTAACATCTTTGGAATCGTGGTGGAGGTAAAACAGATGTCAGCCAAGGAAAGGATGGAAAGGAAGAAGTACATGGGGGTGTGCAGGTGAGAGTCAGAGCATATGGGCAGGATTACAAGCAGATTCCTGAGCATTGTGACCAGGTACATGGATTGGAACAGCCCAGAGGGAAGGGGCTGCAGTTCAGGATCTTCTGAGAGGCCCATGAGGAGGAATTGTGATACTTCTGTGTGTTTTTCTGCTTCCATGTAGCTAGTAGTGTGTCTGTCAGGGAGGAAGATAAATGGAACATTTTATAAAATGCCAGGTTACACCTTGGCTAGTTATCACAGTATAATGATTCATCACAGTCAGTAGAGTCTTTTCAAAGACTGTATTTACTTTGTTGAGCAGGCAGCCACTTGTATTTGAAATGTGAAGAATTGCTCAGACTTCCTTCCAATTAGCAGCAATCCCTCTATTTTCTCATCTATTCACTAGATTTGATTCTCATATTAAACCTCTTGTCATTAACCGATTTCTTCCTTGATAGAATCTTTCAAGTTATTGCAGACATAGCCCATCTTTTTTTTTTTTTATAATCCATTTTTTCAGAATCCTTTTATTCTACTGGGTCTCCAGTGGTGATTATCACGTGGATTTTCAACTCACTCCTTTTTCTGTGATGTGACATTTCCTATTGATATGAAAGTAACCTCTTAGGATCTTGTTATTTTTCTAAATATATGATCATTAGTATACCTCATGTGTGAGGTTTAAGAGTAGTTTTTTGTACAAATAATCTCAATAAATAATACTTGTCATTGTTATTATTAAAGTTTTCTTTTTAGTAAAATTATTTTAGATATGTTAAGTTTTTCATCATTCAGGATAATAATAATGAAAAAAAGTTTTAATTAGTCAGTCTTTCTAGAGATAAATATTTATAGAACAGCTTACTAAGGAATGACCTGAGAAAGTTATTTAAACTATTATCTGCAGGTACCTCACCTCTATAGTAGGAGCAGTAAATATATCCAATATCTATCAAAGAATGAAATTAAACATGGTGGGATAGTTATCATTTTTCTATTCTGGTTACTGAATCTTACATTTTTAACATAACAATAAATCTGCCGTTCATGCCTATGTTTTATATCAAGACCCCATATACAAGAATCAACCATCAGGATGTATTTCCTCACTGTTCCAATGCCTTAAGGATGTAATTCTGATCATTCTGAAAATATCAGGTCAGGTCTCTTACCTGGTTTGATTGCCATATAGTACTTGTAACTAGTGAAGATCCTTATATCTCCTTCTTTCAGAATATGCACACCAAGTGAATTCTCCAAAGAAGAAAAAATGAGTAGACCATATACATAAAAGGAGGGAATTAAAGCACACAAACAAATTGAAATAAAATACAAGGTATATGTCAGAAGTTTTGCTCATGTGGATATTCTCTCAGTAGGAGATGTATTAGAATCAGCAAAGTTAGTCACCAACATATATAACTGATAGATTCAATTGAAGGTTTCCAAAATGTGTATAAATTTAATCATCTAGAAAAACCAAAAGCCAAATTTGATATTTTAAAGTAATTTTTACATCTTGATGATAGAACAATATTCTGTGTTACATGTTATGACTCATAGAGTGGGTCACTAAATTAAAAGCAGAAAAAAAATCATGAAGAAAAATTTAGATGGGAATGTTGTGAAGGCAGGAATTCTCTGATATATGTATATATGATCTGAAAGAGGAAGTGTGGGTCAGAGTTAATCAAGGGAGTAAGGACAGAATAAACTTTCTAGGCAAGAGAACAGGATGCTACACACATATGGTTCAGTGAGTATTGTAGTGGGAATTTGAGGGTGAGTGAAATGGAGAGCAAAGGATGAGTGTCATGAGGGCAGAGGTGTGAGGCCCACAGCAGAGTACCCTGTGATATCTCTTAAAGTTCATTTCATGTTGATAATTTTATGTTTGTTTGAAGTCTGAGGCTGTGACAGTTTTTTCTCATTATTTTTCTTTCCAGGCATGTTGATACACTTTGTGCCTGTCATGTTGTCAGGGCCCAACAAATACAAATCTTGCATGTGTAATAATGAGTGAGACCAAATGTGTAAAAGCAACATGAACAGAAATCTTGAACCTCATTACATGCCTGAATATAGATTCAAAGTGGAGTGGTAAGGTTAAATAAAATACATTCATTTCCATTTTATAGGACTAATAAATAATGAGCAGGTAACACTTTAGTAAGGGGAACGAAGTTTGTCTTATAATGTTTGTTAACATAGAATAGCACACATTTTCATCACAATGGTTAACATAGCCTTCTCAAATGGTCTATGAAGCGAGTGTATGATGCCCCATGATCATATCAATGTATACAGTTATGATTTAATAAAAAAATAAAATAAAGAATAGCACACATACAGGTTCATAAGTAGATTCACAATCACAAGGAAAAAAATGTGTTTGAGAATATGGAATAACCATTTCTGCAGTTAGCAGGCAGGGCAGAGAATCTTCAGACATACACAAAAGTACACAGGCAACTTCTGAACCAAGTAAAGAATGGTGATTTAAAACCCACAGGTAACATTATATCCTACATTAACATATTAGAACAATTGTGCAACATTTATGATTAGGGAAATGCGGACTACTTTAAATTATATTACTCAGTATTCTCCCAAACATTTAAAGAGATTGGTGAATGGTGAACGGAAAGTGGCCTGAGTGCCAAGTGTCAAAAATAAGTATGTTATTTCCATCATATTTTGCACACTTTAATAAAAACTGATGATGACAACATATAGGAACTATTCAGTGATTTTAGTAATAGGGAAGTAAATTTAAAAATGTGATCAAATTGAAAACAGCACATACAATACCTGGTGAATAAGAGGTCCTTAAACAGTAGTTAATGAATGAGTGTTTGGATCAAGGAAATCTAGCAGGAACCTACAATGTTTAGGAGACAGGAGAAGCTCTAAAGACTGTCCAGGAAAAGATACATTCTAGAATTGGCCATTTCTAGCTCTTACTAGAAAGAGATTCTATTATCAATTCCATAAAGAAAGAACAGGAAACTGAAGGAGAGTGGGAAAAGACCAGTCTCAAAGTATCTTATCTTCTAAGGATAGAGATTGTACCCTCACAGATTAAATACCTGCAGAACTGTCCCCATCTCATTGCTGTAAAGGCAAAGCCTGTGCCCACTTTTCTTTCTTTTTTCTCCACCAGCCCCCCTGTTCACACTGACTCTCTCTGCTGGTGTCACTGAAGATTTATTTTTCTCCAGAGTCTTTCCCTGGGAAGCCCTACTGGGTTTTCACAAAATCAGAAATCAAAGAATTACAGGTGGGGGCCAGCAGGGGCATGTTTAACATTTCTTGTGTCTCAAGAGTTGCATTCCCAGAGTGACTCATTAAATGAATTCTTCTATTGTCTCTGCACTCTGCAAACCGTTTGGCTCCCTTAGGATACAAAGGTGACAGCAGAATTCAAACTTTCCAGTCAATTTTGTGTCTACAAAGACCGTAATAGAGAAAGCTGGATGTATTTCCCCTAAGGAGTAACTCTTCTTCCTTTGGTTTTATTTAAAAGTCACAAGGTTTCCCCTAAGGAAAGTTTAATTTCTATAAGCAACAAAACTCAGGAATCATCTCTCTGTTATGCTATGCTTTGGAAAAGGTTATGTAATATAGGTACTGGTTCCTCTTTGAAGGTTTGGTAGAATTGTGATCTGAAATCATTTGGTCCTGGACTTTTATTTTTTAAGAGATTTTGTATTCTTGATGTTATTTCAGCACTGGATATAGGTCTATTCCAAATTTGTAATTTTTTCTACTTGAGTCTAGGAAGGTGGCAGATTTCCTTCAGGTTTTCATATTTCTGAGAATAGAGTTTTTTGTCATGAACATTGAGGATTTTTTAATTTCTGTGGTATCTATTCTTATGTCCCATTTATCATTTCTGATTGACATTATTAGAGACTTTACTTTTCTATTTCTGGTCAGGCTAGCCAAGGATTTATGAATTTAATTAATCATTCCTAAAAGCAGCTTTCCGTTTCATTGATCTTCTGAATGATTCTTTTGTTTTCAATTTCATTTAACACAGCTCTAATTTTCATTATTTCTTTTCTTCTGCTGGGTTTTGGCTTGGATTTTTCTTCCTTTTCCTGTTGCTTGAAATGACCCTTTATGTTGTTGAATTTCTCACTTTCTGTTTTCTTGATGAAGGCTTCTAAGTTATAAATTACTCCTCTAAGACCTGTCTTTGCAGTATCTCACGGGTTTTGATAATTTGTGTCTCCATTATTATTTTGTTTCAAAACTCTGATGATTTCCTTCTTTGTCTCATGTTTGACTCAGCTATCATTCATCCTAAATTATTTATTTTTCTATTTTGTTTGAGTATAAAGACTTCTGCTGTTGAGTTCAATTTTTATTCTGCAGTGGTCTGAGAAGACACAAGGAATAATTTCTATTCTTTCAAATACGTTGAAGTTAGATTTTTGTCCTAAAATATGATCAGTTTTGGAGGATGATCTGTGGGCTGAGGAGAAGAATGTATATTCAGTTTTATTAGAATGAAACGTTCTCTAAATGTCTGTTAAGTCCATTTGTTCTAATGTCAAGTTTAAGTCCATTATTTCTTTGATAAATTTCTTCTTGGAGGATTTATCCAGAACTGCCAAACGAGTGTTAAAATCTCCAACTATTATAATGCAGGAAAATATCAAAATTTTCATATCTGTTTTATAAATTGAAGAGCATTTAGGTAGAACACACAAATGTTAATTATTCAAATCGCTTCATGTTGCTTGTTTCCCTTGAGAAATACATAGTGACAAATACATAGTGCTTGTCTTTCCTTATCTTTGTTTGTTTAAATCCTATTATATCTGCAAATAAAATTTCTATCCCTGTTTCATTCTGATTTCCATTTACTTGTATTAGAGATGCTTATCCCTTCACCCTGGATCTTGTTTTATACTGTAAGGTAAGATGAGTCTCTTGTAGGAAACAGATACCTGGCTTGAGTTTTTTTATCCTTTAGACAACCTGTGTCTCTCAGAGGAGAATATAAGCCATTCACATTAATTGACAGAATTTATAAGTGTTGTAGTTTTCTGGCTGTCCTGTTTTTCAAAGGTCCACTGCATATTTTTTAACACTTTCACCAATGTAGAATTAAGGTTTTTTGTTTAAATTCTCGGTGACTTTACTTTGCTGGTAAACCTTTGTGCCTGTAATTGTGGGAAATGGGTCTGAGTATTTCCTGGGGAGTTGGTTTAGTTTTGGCAAATTTCTCAAAATGTTGATGTGTCAGATATTTGATTTCTCCATCACAAATAAATCTCAGTTTAGCTAGATACGGGATCCTAGGCTGAAAGTTGTTTTGTTTTAGAAGGTTGAAGAATATGACCATCCTCTTCTAGCCCGAGATATTTCAGCTAAAATATATGTGGACATCCTAATATTTCTCCCTTTGTAGGTAATGTTTTTCTTATGTCTGGCTGCTTGCAGGATTTTCTCCTTCATATTAACTCTGGCAACCTTAATTACAATGTGTCTATGAGATATTTTGTTTGAATTGAGTTGTGCTGGGGGTTGTGAAACTATCTACTATCTGATTTTCTGTAGGTCTTATAATGCTTCAGAAATTCTCCTCCATAATATCTTGGAGTAGAACATCTGTGCCTTTAGGACCATCCTCTTCTCTTTCAGGAATCCCTACAATTCAGATGTTTGAACTTTTGGAATGATCCTACAACTCTCACAGTTAATGTTCTGCTCTTGTTTTCCTTTTTTCTGCCTCTTTTAATGCTTGGTATTATTTAAAACCCCTGTATTCAATTTCAGAAATTCTTTCTTCTGCTTGCTCAACTCTACTGTATTTTGAAGCTCCTTGAATAACTTTTTCACTTCCTTGAGCTCTGCTATCTCTTTCACCACAGCCACACGGTTAATTGTCCATCCTTCCATCAGGTGGCTGATGCAACCTTACATGGCTCAAGAAGTGCTTACCTGTTTTTCCAATCATCTTCTATGACTTAGGAAACCAAAAAAAAATTCATGTTTCTTGTTTTTTTCCTCCATGTCCTCCCATGCCTGTCTCCACTCTTCTATTCATTTATGTTCAAAGCCCTTGACCAGATGGCCTTGCCACCTTAATCCACTTTTTCTTGTACACAAATTGGATGACCAGATCTCCTGCTTGCAATTCCAGTCATATTAGATACAGTTCATGTGTCTTTCATTCCAAGGATACCAAGGATGTTTATAATGAATATGTGGTCCAATTTTGGCTTTATCAACACTCCATACCAATCTATCTATGAGTCAAAGTCAAAAATTTTTATCCTCTGTATTACTGGTACAGGATACCTCTTGACCCCAACAGAAAATAGGTTCAGACTAAAATAGTAATGTTGGTTTAGTAATAGTGGATGATTCTAACATCTGCACTATCTGGTCATGTGGCTCACACACACCTCAGTTTGATATCTAATGGACCATTAACTCCATATAACAGTACTATATCTATCTGAATTTATGACTTAGTAAAATCAGTCATTAGTGCATAAGTGCACTAATTAGTGCATAGTCCACTAATTCATCTCAGAATTAGAATGGGCAGTATGGCCATGAAACCAGTCTTGTAATGGTATGTTTTGGAAATGAGGTTACTGGGTACCCTGTGGTTAAACACCTCACATCTATATGACTCAGTAACAAACCAGGAACTAGTTCTCCATGACATATGAGCATTCTTTTTTTTTTTTTCATTATTATTATTTTTTTATTGTTGGGGATTCATTGAGGGTACAATAAGCCAGGTTACACTGATTGCGATTGTTAGGTAAAGTCCCTCTTGCAATCATGTCTTGCCCCCATAAAGTGTGACACACACCAAGGCCCCACCCCCCATTCTTTATGGAGAGAATAGCCTTGTTATAGAATCCCTGGGGTCTGTATTGTGATTCTTCTCCTAAGACATTCCATAGATCCACATTGAAGGTGTTTTCTCCCATGTCATTTAATATCATAGATCTGGAACTTAATATGACCCATGCAATAGGGGTGTATCACAGCAGAAGTGGAGACAGTTCTGGCATGCAGTTGATTCATCTAGGCACTGATGATAGTCTGTTTCTCAATTTTGACAATAAATGGTGAAATGTAGCAGCCATAATATGAAAAGAAAATGATGTATTGACCAGGATCAGAACACTGAGAACAAGAACAAGCTCCACCTACTGTGTCAATCATACCCACTAGCAGAGGTTATGCAGGGCTGAGTGGCATCGAGAGCAGGCAGTGGAGGATGAAGTCCATATTTCAGTGTGATCTTGAGATGATCTTCAGGAGAAGAGGCTAAATTCTGACCTATTGTCAGTGCTCTAAGAAGTATTTCATCCTATTGACCTTTCTTCCCTAAATAATGACCATGAAGTTGCCACTCCCTGAACTTACATGAAGAAGTACATCCAAATGGCCAAAGGGGTGGAGTGTAATGAATGCTGTGCTGCATAGTCCACTAATCCATCTCAGAATTAGAATGGGTGGTATGGTCATCTGACAGCCTTCAGCCTTTGCCTTCTTAGAGAATATACTTCAGCTAAAGGAGACTCCTTCACCCAGGGTCACAACACTCAGAGGTCTGTGGGAACTGTTACACCCCACACTGTATTGGCACTTCTGCAAACACCAGGCTAGCAGAGACCCGAAGCACTAAGTTCCCATGTGGCTTTCTGGAACTAACATTATGCAAGGACCCTTCTACTTCCAACCTTTTTTTTTGTGTGTGTGGAACTATGTATTCTGTATAACCAATTTGCACTATATTATGATATTTCTTTGATTCACAGTATATATAATTTTTTGAAAAACGTGGGACTGGTATTTCCTCACTGTTCCAGTGCCTTCATTTATTATACACATTCTCTTTGAAATTAATCAGGTCTCCATATATTCAATTTAAACACTTTCTGTAAAGCCATTCAATGTATTTCATAATGTGTGTACAGTATGCTTTATCTTTCCTCTTTCCATCTCTGAAAAACTATATAGTTTGTTTATATTTCTATTCTATATTTCATTAGTATTCACTATTCAACTCACTCTAGCTAAATTATTATTTCCCATCTTTCTCATTAGAGGTGATAAATGAAGCCCTAATATCAACAAATGTTCCTCTGTCTCCAGCAAATGTCAAAGATTTTCCTGTGCACCTTTTGTTAGTCATTTCAAAGGAAGAAAAAGCTATCCAATTTGCTTCCCTCAAGAAGAACTTCTTTTAAAAATTTATTTCAGATTATTATGAGGGTATGAATGATTATGTTATATTTTTTAGATGTTATGTAAAGTTCAAGTTATAGTTGAGACTTTCACCCAGGCTACAGTATATCCTTCAGTTATCTCTCAGCACATCAGTCCTCCTCCCTCCTCTCTCCCCCGACCCTTCTCTCCCTTATCCCTCCATTTGAGTTTAATTGTGTTTTTCTCTCCTATAGGTATGCAGTTGTTTATGTATTGATTTCATATTAGTATTGAATACAATAGAAATAGATGCTCTAGTCCAGAGTCTATTGGGCAAGAGACCAGAAACTCCATTTTTTGTAGTTGTTCTTACTCCTCAGCAAGCATTAGAACCTGCAGGACTTGTTAAAGACCAATGCATGGATGCCCATCCAATGCAGTTTCTGATGCAGTAGATCTGGGTCAGGGCCAAGGCTTGCTTTCCTAACAAGTTCCTGCTGCTGCTCAGGCAGAGACCATATTTAGAGAATCATTTTTGTAGAATTCATGTGTATTTCAGGGCTTGTACTCTTTTTTATTGTTAAATCATAGCTGTGTACATTAGTGTAATCAAGGGGTAAAATGTGCTGGTTTCATATACAATCTGAAATATTCTCATCAAACTGTTCAACGTACCCTTCGTGGCATTTTATTAGTTATTGTATGCAGACATTTGTATTCTGCATTTAGTAAGTTTCACCTGTACCCATTCTAAGATGCACGGTAGGTGTAGCCCCACTCATTACCCTCCCTCCACCCTAACCTCCCCCCTCCCTTCCCCTCCCTTAGCCCTTCCCCATATTCTTGTGCTATAGTTGGGTTATAGCCTTCATGTAAAAGCTATAAATTAGCTTCATAGTAAGGCTGAGTACATTGGATACTTTTTCTTCCATTCCTGAGATACTTTGCTAAGAAGAATAAGTTCCATCTCCATCCAGGTAAACATGAAAGAGGTAAAGTCTCCATCTTTCTTTAAGGCTGCATAATATTCCATGGTATACGTGTACCACAATTTGCTAGTCCATTCATGGATTGATGGGCACTTGGGCTTCTTCCATGACTTAGCAATTATGAATTGGGCTACAATAAACATTCTGGTACAGATGTCTCTGTTATATTGTGATTTTTGGTCTTCTGGGTATAAACCTAGTAAAGGAATTATAGGATCAAATTTCAGGCCTATTTTTAGGTCTCCAAGTATTCTCCAAACATCCTTCCAGAAGGAACGTATTAGTGTGCATTCCCACCAGCATGTAGAAGTGTGCCCTTTTCTCCACATCCACGCCGTACACACCCTGCCTGTCTGGTGTCCTGTGGCCTGGTCAGTCTCTCTGTACACACCCTGCCTGTCTGGTGTCCTGTGGCTTGGTCAGTCCCTCTGTACACAACCTGCCTGTCTGGCTTCCTGTGGCCTGGTCAGTCCCTCTGTATACACCCTGCCTGTCTGGTGTCCTGTGGCCTGGTCAGTCCCTCTGTACACACACTGCCTGTCTGGTGTTTCATGGCCTGGTCAGTCCCTCTGTAGACACCCTGCCTGTCTGGTGTCCTGTGGCCTGGTCAGTCCCTCTGTAGACAAACTGCCTGTCTGGAATCTTGTGTCCTGGTCAGTCCCTCTGTAGACACTCCACCTGTCTGGTGTCCTGTGGCCTGATCAGTCCCTCTGTACACACTCTGCCTGTCTGGCATCTTGTGGCCTGGTCAGTCCCTCTGTAGACACTCCACCTGTCTGGTGTCCTGTGGCCTGATCAGTCCCTCTGTACACATCCTGCCTGTCTGGCATCTTGTGGCCTGGTCAGTCTCTCTGTAGACACCTCATCTGTTTGCTGTCATGTGGCACTGCTACTTTTTGTTGCTGTCGCTGTTCTTGGTTTTTAGCTTGCATTTACCTGATACCTTTCTTGCCTTTTCGTTTTAAGTGTTCTTGTAAATCATATTTTTGAGTTTTGCTTTTTTTAACCCTGTTGTCTGGTCTGTTTCTAATGTGAGCATTCAGCCTGTCTTGATTCAGTGACATGTGAAGCGCTTGATCTGCTCCTGTGCTTGTTGCTTCCTGGTTGCTGTGTGTCACTTGTGCTGCCGTCCATGCTGTCCCTGCTGCGTGTCCTGGTGCTGCCGTCCCTGCTGTTGTCCCTGCTGCATGTGACTTGTGCTGCTGTCCTGCCGTCCCTGCTGAGTGTCCCTGTGCTGCTGTCCCTGATGTGTGAAGTGCTTGATCTGCTCCTGTGCTTGTTGCTTCCTGGTTGCTGCGTGTCACTTGTGCTGCCGTCCATGCCATCCCTGCAGCTGTCCCTGCTGCGTGTCCTGGTGCTGCCGTCCCTGCTGCTGTCCCTTCTGCATGTGACTTGTGCTGCTGTCCTGCCGTCCCTGCTGAGTGCCCCTGTGCTGCTGTCCCTGACGTGTGAAGCGCTTGATCTGCTCCTGTGCTTGTTGCTTCCTGGTTGCTGCATGCCATCCCTGCTCCCATCCCTGTTGAGTGTCCCGGTGCTGCTGTTCCTGCATTTCAGCTTCACTTGTTCTGCTCTGATCAGCCTATTACTCATCATTTCTCTCTCACTCTCCTGTTCCACAAAGGGTTATCTTCCCTTCCCCATTCTCATAATTAGGAACATTTTCCTTCAGTATTTATTTGTTTCTTTACCATCTTTATCACCAAGATGCATTATTTCCATCACTAATTTGCTCTATTTCCCCTTCTTCTGCCCCTACCTCCAATCCAGTAAGATATGATCTTTGTAATACTCTATCCCCTCTCTTGGTTTGGACCAGTTTAGTGTTTTTAGTTCTAGACTCTTATTAGTACCTTAGAGTGGCCACACCCTCCCCCCAAGTGCAAGAGCCCTTAACAGCCATCAGGGTGCAATTTGCCTTCACGTTTTCTCTCCACTCCAACCATGCTCAGTGGGAGTCAGTTCCTCTGTAGACTGGCATCCTGTGGCCTGGTCAGTCCCTTCCTCACATCTGTCACTGGATGGACTACACCGGTGGTGGACTTTTAGCTTCTGGCTTATGCTCAAGCATCCCTCCTCGGTCCTTACTGTGGAGCGAGATCCTGGCACATCTCAGTGTCGTAAACATTACCCTGTCTCTGTTCCCTGTTGCGGACAAGGTGCTAGGGGCTGCCGGACTCTTCTCCCTCCTGGGGAGGTTGTTCTGTGCCTGCTGCAGAGCCCAGGGCCTCATCTGTGGGTACAGCCCCTCCTCAGAGCCCCCTTCTTCCATCTGTCCATTGCTTTCATCTCCTCTCCTTGGTCTTCTGCTCATCTGCTTGGTCTGGCCTTGTCCTTGTGAGTTCTCCCTCATGGTCTCCTATAGACTTGAGATGTTCTTGTGCTTCATCTTCCAGGCTTCTAGCTTGGGTTTTAAGAGTGACCTTCCTATTCTTTTATCTGCTGAATGGTTTTAGAAGGGAATTTATTTTTTTTCTCAAAAGCACCTTTCTCATTCTCTCTTTTAGTTAGTTTCACTTTGATCTGTTTGGTGCTATACCTAAATTCCTGGGACCTTGTCAACTTTCCCTCCTGGATTTCCAGTAGAGCTCCAGCCTTCACCTCTGGCTGGACTCAGAAGTTGTCAGATCAAGATGGGCTTGGGACTCAGAGGGAGGAAAGGAAGCCATACTTGGGTTTTCAGGTGCTCAGAGCTGCATGGTGACTTTGGCTGCCCTCCCTTGGTGCCAAGGACTGCTATGTCCCAGGCGCAGGCCACATGTCAAGTGGGTTGAGCCCTAATGAACTAGGCCCTTTGTTGTTTCACTCAATCTTCATAGTCCTGTGAGGTTAGGGTTTTCTGCGTGAAATCTCCAGGCTGTGTGCTGTGTGCAGGGTCACATACCCAGGTGAGGGGTTCCTTGGTGTCCTCTGCTGGTGAGTCAAAGCTGGGCTTGAAGGAAAGCACATTTTTCTGGTCTGTCGTCTCACTGGCCTCTGGAAGGGCTGCTGAGGGCAGGAATGGTCTTGGCGACTCTGTTTCTGTTCCCTGTCCAGGCCTGGCATGGAATGCCTGTGTAGGGGGCAGAATAGAAAGAACTCAAATGTTTGCATGCAGTCATGCCTTGTTCTCATGAAAGCTCAATTCATTGTCATTCATAGGTTAGTTTCAGTCTTGATTTTCCACTACCTTGAAAATATTTTTTTCTTGAAATAATGTTTTTTTTTTTCATTAAAAAATATGTGCTGATTAAACTAAACTTGGAAAATGCAAAAGACTGAAAAGCAGAAGTGCAGTCCCTTTGTGTTTTACCCACCTGAACATGGCTGTGGACACAGACGTCTCCCCACTTGCTGCAGAGGGTAATAGCAAAGAGCTGAGCCGGGGCCGCTGTCCATGGCAGACTCAGCCGCACAGGGGCTGCCTACTGGGAAATGCTGTCCTGGGTACCTGCACCCAGCCCAGAATGCACTGGTGGCCCAGGATATACTGGCAGGATGCTGGCCTGACTTTCCCCATTTCCTCAACAAATGGCCCACGCCACATGGCTCTGTGGCTCTGAGGACACTGGCTGGTCTGCCTGTGAGTTTGCTGGGTCTGTCCCAGAGTGTGAGTGTGAGTTGAGTGGTTATGCTGGCTCCCTGCAGGCAGGACAGAATAGTCCTGCTATCTGGTGCCCCTGCCCTGGCGCTCCATCGCACATGGTCACACCAAGGAACTTCTGTGGCTCAGGGACCCCATGGAAGGTGTGGTTTTGTGCAAATATGGTGACAAGGGAGGGTGTGTGCTATGTGGGTGCAGGCAGATGAGTGCGTGGGACATGGCTGGCCAGACACAGAAGGCAGCATTCTCACTAGGCCTTTGTTGTGGCAGGCACCAACTAGCTCTTACTGTACGGCTGGGGACTCCCTTGGAGGACTTGCTGCCCCCTCACTGCCAGGTGCAGTGGCCATGGGGGTCTGCATGCTCCTTTCCCCCCTTCCATGGGTGGCTATGCATGTGCTGAGGACATGTCATGTGGCTTCTGGCTGGCCTTCAGAGTGAGCTGAGTCAGGGCTGAGCATGAGTGTAACTCTGATGTTCCAAGTGACTGCAAGTGTCAGGGGCTATGAGTGCATGGCTCAGTCTGTGGCCCTGTGTGGCTTTGTCCCACATGGCCTGCTCTGTGCGTCTGCCCCCTCTGCACCCTGCTCTGCTCCTCTGAGGATGAGTGCGTATGCATGGCCATGGTGGGTCAGCTCTGACTAAGTGACTACTTCCAGTGAGGTCTGGATGTGGATGGTGTGAGGCTCTGTCTTGGCTTTACAGAAAGAGGGCTGTGGGGATGGTGTTCTGTGCATTTGCATCCCAAGCACTAAGAATCCACCCTTAGGGCTCTGCAAGGACACCCACAACTGGCTTGTGGTCTCCTTTGGACCCTCTTGCTGGGCCCGAGGCCACCTATGACAGTGTCTCCCTGTGTGTCTGACACAGCTGCTCAGCTTGTGGACGTGTCCCCCTGAAGGCCTCAGAGTCTGTCTTCTCCAGCCCGCTGATTCTCCATTGTGCTGAGCGCCTGGGTGTGCACATGCACACATGACATGCGCAGAGTGCTCACAGCGATACACTCACACACCCTGTGTCTTCACACAGGGTTTGCACCCCGAGAGGCCCTTGGCTGGGCACAGCTGTCTGTGTCACGGACACAGTGGCCAGCCCATGCTGCACACGTCGGGCAGTTCCTGCACAGGCTGCTGCAGGGACATGGCCAGCCCTAGAGGCACACACAGCATCCCAGGCACGATGGAGGCCCTGCCCCACTCACCATGCTTTGCCAGAAGCCTTGCCATCACATGGTAACAGAGGCATGTGGCCCCTGTCCTCTCAGAGCTCAGGGGCTTTTGCGGGAGCTGGGCACAGAGTGGGTCAGTAAGCAGACACAGTGACAGGGGCAGTTTAGTGAAGACCACTGCGAGTGGAGCCAAGGACCCACTTTTGAATGAAGCTCCTGGAGCAGGAGTTCAGTGAGGATGCTGGACCAGCTGTGACAAGAGGGAGCTAAGGGAGACATCCCTCTCCCAGGCAGCCATGAGGGGCTGGGCAGAGCAGAAGGGAGAGTGTGTGGAAATGCAAGGAGGCCACATGGTTGGATGTGAGGAGGGGAGAGCTGCAGGCATTGGATCAGAGTAGGGCTTAAGGCTTGGTGGGCAGGAGGCATGGGCCACATATGCACAGTGAACTTGGCTGTGCCCTAGGAAATTGGGTAAGAACAGGTGGCTCCTAGCTGTGAACCCTGAGCCACTGGGAGAGAGGGAGGGCCAGGTGCTGCAGAATTCCTCAGCCAAACTGATGAGGTGGGATTTGGGGAGATTTATGTCTTGGAGGTGCAGAAAGCTCGGGATACCTGCAGACAGTGTCAGGGTGCTGGGACCAGAGACAGTGGCAGTGGATCATCTAGGCCCAGTCCAACACTCCCATCTGGCACCCAGTAACCGTGGAGATCACTGAGGCCTTCGGCTCCCTCACTAGCAAGATGGGGGCCACAGAGATAATCAGCATAAGTATCTGTGACTGGCTGGGCTAGGGGCCAGTGTCCTCAAGGGTGTGTCTGTGAGAGTGTGCCATAGGAGTGTCAGGTGTGTGTCCTGAGGCCTGCTGGTCCCCCACACCCTCAGCAAGTCCCCTGTCCCCCAGGATCTCCCTTTGCCCGTGCCAGCCTCAAGTGCGGGAAGACAGAGAGCTCATCGTAATTCCGGAGGAAGGAGAAGCTGTTCCGGTTCTTCATCCAGCGTGTGGTGAAGGCTCAGAGCTTCTACTGGGCGGTGCTGTGTGTGGTGGCCCTGAACATGCTGTGTGTGGCCATGGTGCACTACAACCAGCCACAGCGTCTCACCACGGCGCTGTGTATGTATGTGGCTGGGCCCCTTCTGCTCATGGGCAACTTGGACGTCTCCTGTCCCTTTCTACCTGGGATCCCTCACAGGATCCCTGTGTTGCCCAGACTGTCCCACAGACATGGGCAGCCCCCAGGGGCTCTGCTGGAGGCTAGAATGTGTCTGGGACCTGAGGTGGCCTCCCCATCCCTGGGCTGCCCAGGTCCTGTGAACCTCTATTCCTCAGCATACTGTGAAATGGGACGAGAGGCCTGGGCCCCCAGGGGAGAAGGTATGTGGGGAGGCCAGGGCCAGGCCAGGCCAGAAAGACCTTTATCCTCCTTTGGAGGGCTTAGACCTACAGACTAGGGCCTCACTGCCATGGTCCTTCCTGCCACAAGGCTGTTGCCCCTGCCCTGGGCACCTGTTCTGGTTGCTACCTTTGGGGTTATTTCCATTTTCCTATGTGATTGGTTGGCCCTGGATGCATCCCTGCCCCCTGTGACTGGAGCCTTGCAATGGGTAACAGGGATTGAAGTCATGACCTGTCTTGGCCCTGGCCATAGCCCCAGGGATGAGAGAGGAAGATGACTGGGGGTGGGGACCTTGGTCCCAGTGCCAGCCCTCCACACGTGGGACTCTGTGGCCTGTGGAGTCGTCCAGCTCCGTTGTCTTCCTCACAATGAGGATTAAAGACAAAAAACTCACCTGAGGCCGTGGCTCACACCTGTAATCCTAGTGCTCTGGGAGGCTAAGGTGGGAGGATCATCTGAGCTCAAGGATTCGAGATCAGCCTGAGCAAAAGCGAGACCCCATCTCTACTAAAAAGAGAAAAACTAGCTGGTTGTTATGTCAGGCACCTGTAATCTCATCTACTGAGGAGGCTGAGGCTGTAGAATCACTTGGGCCCCAGAGTTTGAGGTTGCTGTGAGCTGTGATGATGCCATGGCACTCTACCCAGGGCGACAGAGTGAGACCACAAAACACAAAGAACCCACTGATGTCTTCTGTCCTGTGGTTAGTGCTTCAGTCTCTCCATTCTCCAGGGGTCAGCTGTGCTCACCCTGCTTGGCGTCTGCAGCTGAGCTGGGGATGGGGCACTACTGGGACTCCCACATGGGCCTTGCTCTCTCTTGAGGGCCCTGTGTGCCTGAAGCCACTTAGGCTGCCCCAGGAGAGCCTCTTCTGACTTCAGAGAAGAATGGTCCTGGCCCCCAGCCCTGTCTGAGTGTTCTGCTGTGTTGATGGGCTGGCCCAGACTCTCTCCAGGGGCCACTGACCCAGCCTCCACCTGCAGGGTTTTCACAAACTGGAGAGACAAGGCTTATAGGCCTAGGAAGACATGGGTAGGATCCTAGGCCACAGTTCCCCAGACTTCATACTGAAATCTCTTCCTGCTCTAATAGGAAAAGGGGGCAGAAGGATCCAGGGAGCTTCTGGAAGGCACCCCGGCTCCCATTCCCAGGAGGGTGATGTCCAGGGAGGGATGTATGCTGAATACCTTCTCTGGTTCCTAATTCAGGAGTCCTGGGGCCCATAGTTTGCTATCTTGGAACTTTGCTTAGCACTGGGTTCAGGGTTTTGCTTGAGTTCTCAGCTCAAGCAAAGGTGAATGTGGTGGGGCTTCCTCCCAACCCAGCTAGCCAGGCCCATCCTTCTGTGAGAGGACCCCAGCAGTGCCCAGGCTTGGGAGCAGGTGGCTGCACAGTCTGGCCACACATCCCACATGCACAGAACAGGCTGGAAGTGCCCAGTGCTGGAACCTGCACTTACTGCTCGGTCATCTCCATGGTTTCCAGCTTCACTTGTATTACAGGGGGACAGTGGCTGGAGGTGGGTGGGCATTTGCTGTGACTGAGTGTCTCTGTCCTTCACCACACATGAGACTAAAGGAGGCTGACTCAAAGGGCAGGGTGTATTGGCCTGAGGTGGGTTTCCTGCGGTTACTGTGCCTAATTTATAAGTTAAACTTTATCATATGTATGTATAAATAGGAAAAAACAGTATTTTGAGGGTTCAGTACTATCTAAGATTTTGGTCATGCCCTGGGGGTCTTGGAATGTAGTCCCCAAGGGTAAATGGGGATGACTGTATTTGCTGTGCTTAGCAGAGTGGATGAGGCAGTACTGTTGTCTTCAGAAGCTGAAGTCTTGAGTTAATTTTTATATGTAATGTGAGATAAGGATTGAAAGGGTTTTTTCCCCCCCCTCTAATGGATGTCCAATCATTCCATTACCATTTTTTTAAAGGATTATCATTTTCCCATTTTATTATTTTTGGCACTTTTGTCAAAAATCAATTGATAAGTATTATTTTATTTCAGGAAAAAATTCTGAGATTATCGTTACAATTGTTAGTTCCATTATGCTGTATTATTTTTGTATTTCAGACATTCCAGTTGTGCAAACTTTGGCTCTCTGTTGTCTGTCTTGTCTATAACTTTATTTCTGATCCTTTGGATAGCTCATTTCATAGTATCCTCTTGGCTCATCTCACACCTATCTTCCTTTTCTGTTGATAAACTTTCAGTCCTATCTGTTCTCCCTTGGACTCCTTGTTCTTTCTGAGATAATTTTGTCTTTCTCTTTAATTTTCTTTCTGAGATGATTTCGTCTTCTTTAATTTCTCTTTAGTGCTCATCCCACATCTTCTAGTTGTCCTTCCATTTTATTTTGAGCTTTTGAATCTGATTTGTAGTAATCTTTCCTATTAGCACTGCTTGTTCAATTATATTTAATTCATATTGAAAAGTTATATTAGTTTTCCTCTACTTTACAGGGGGATGTTATGTAAAATTTTGTTAGCTGAAAAGTTTTTATCCTTCCTTTCTACTTTCTTCTTATAGAAGCTTTTTCACATAATGATAAACTGTGTAAATTTTCCTGGACCAGCAATTACATGTGACTTTGTGGAGGGTAGGGTAGAGGTCTGGGTAACTTACTTGCTTTCTAGTTCAAGAATATCCTCCTTTGGGGAAGGGAGTAGAGTCTTACTCTGTTGTTATTTCCACACTTACATGCAGGCTAAAGCTTATGGTTTCTTGTTTCTCATATACTACAGGGATAGACTGTGGATAATTTTGTTCTTTCTCTATATTGAGAAATAGAGGGTATGGGGAGAAATTTGAGTGTAGGTAACTGCCATTATCTACAGGCACTAGTTTCTTACTATCTTTTTATTTTCTGCTGGATTTGTAGTATGGCCACTTATAATTGCCTTCTTACCTTTTCCCCCTCCCTCCTTCACTTGAAAAACTCTTTTCCCCTAATGATTTGTCAATTTAAACGGTTTACCAGCATCTCAATCTTTGTCTTTCTTGATCTTTTCTGTTGCATCTTTGTTTTCTGTTTCATTAATTCTTGTTCTAATTTATTATTTCCTTTATTCTACTTACTTTATCCATACTGTAATATTCTTTCTCCAGTTCTTTATTTGAATATTTAGCTCATGGAATTTGAGGTGTGTTTAAAGCTTTAATTTTCACTTTGAGAATTATTTTAATTGCATATTATAAACTTTGAAATATTGGTTTCTTGTTTTAAGTCTTTTTTCCAAGTGTGATTATGATTTCTTAATTGATTTATGTGTTATTTATAAGTATGGTTTTGAATTTCCAGTTGACAGGTTTTTCTATGTTGATTTTTTCTCCCTTATTTTTGCTGTTGATTTCATTATTCCCTCTCATCTTTCATCACTTCTATTTCAGATCATCCAGTTTTTTTTTTTCTTTCTTTCTTTTTCCCTTTTGCTTGAAGAACATCTTTCCTAACTTTGTTTAGATTGAGTGGTGGTAAGTTCTCTCATTTTGCCTGAGTGGTCTTTGCCACTGTTATTAATTCTACTTCACATGGAATTCTAGTTTGCTATTTTCTCTCAGGATATTGAGACCGTTCCACTGTCTTCTGCCTCTGTTGATTCCTTTGAGAAGCCAGTTGTCAGTCTGAATTGTTTCTCCTTTTTATGGCTGTGTCTTCTCTCTGTAGCTGCTTCAATAAACCATATTTATTGTGAAAGTTGAAATACATGGGGAGGCAGAGACAAGGGCAAGTGGCTTCTGCCTTCAGCAGCTGCCCACGCTTTGCCAATCTTGTTCACTTACACTTTCTCTTGCTTTCTTGTGTATCATTTTTAGGTATAAATATGCCAGTAAGCATCATTAATAATTAATAGCCACAGTAGCTCTTTCTTTTTTTTTTTTTCTGAGACAAGGTCTCTCTCTGTTGCTCAGGCTGGGGTGCAATGCTGCAGCCTCCAAATCCTGAGCTCAAGGGGTCCTTCTGCCTTGGCCTCCCAAAGTATGGGGATTTCAGCCCTGAGCCACTGCACCCGGCCATTTTGTTATTATACTTTACAATATTGGTAATGGTTCCTTGCTAACAACCAATCTATTCTAGGTTCAAACTTTACTGGCTATCTCAAAAATAACATTTTACAGATGGTTTGTTTGAATAAGAGTCCAAACAAGGTTTACTCCTTTGACTTGCTTCATTTTGAAAACGTCTCTTTTATGTTATGATGATTTTCTCTTTTCTTTATGCCATTTGTTTGTTGAAAAAACATACCATTTGTCCTGTATAATTTCTCACATTGTTAATTTGGTTGACTGCATCGTGGTGTCATTTAGTAAATTCCTCTGTCCTCACTATATTCTGCTACTGGTAATTAGACCTAGGACAGAGCTGCTGAGCTGTGGCACCACTGAAATTCTGTTGTTGGCAGCTGTCCTGAGCGTCTCAGGGTGTGTACAGCAGCCTGGTCTGCACTCACCAGATGCCCCAGATGGTACCAAAGTCACCCATTTGTGAAGCGCAGATCTAGAGACTTGGTTAGAAAGAATTGAGGCCATTTCTTTTGTAAGCATCATAGGTGGTATTGTCACTTGCTGTTGTGTTTGAAATGTGCAGCGTAGTATAAAAACAACCTAGAATATTACTAACCACCTATTATGTATTATATACATTTCTAAAATAGTAACTATGTGCTTCTCAATTTCTTTTGTAAGAGCTTATTTCTTGCTTTCTTTAAAAAACTTTCTACTGGGGCGACACCTGTGGCTCAAAGGAGTAGGGTGCCAGCCCCATATGCCAGAGGTGGCAGGTTCAAACCCAGCCCTGGCCAAAAACTGCAAAAAAAAAAAAAAAAATAGGGCGGTGCCTGTGGCTCAAAGGAGTAGGGCATCGGCCCCATATGCTGGAGGTGGCAGGTTCAAACCCAGCCCTGGCCAAAAACTGCAAAAAAAAAAAAATAATAATAATAATAGTAATAATAATAAATAAAATAAAAAATAAATAAAAATAAAAAACTTTCTACTGAAATATATATAAGCAGTTATCTTCTTTTTCTTTTTTTTTTTTGTGACAGAGTTTCACTATGTCGCCTTTGGTAGAGTGCTATGGAGTCACAGATCAGAGCAACCTCAATTCCTGAGCTCAAGCAATCCTGCTCCTTCAGCTTCCCAAGTAGCTGGAACTACAGAGGAACTATACCACAACATCTGCCTAGTTTTTCCATTTTTAGTAGAGATGGGGTCTCACTCTTGCTCAGACTTGTCTCCAACTCCCGAGCTCAAGGAATCCTCCTGCCTCGGCCTCCCAGAGTGCTGGGGTTACAGGTGTGAGCCACCGTGCCTGGCCAGTCCCCTTTAATTCTAGTGATTTTTGTCTCAATGTGAATATGGCTCCCTGAGCTTTTTTATTTTAGGTAAGCATTTGCCAAGTATATATTTTTCCATCTTTTGACTTTCAGCCTTTATGTGGCCTTCTATTTTGGGCTTATTGTTTGGAAACTACATATTTTATAACTGTTATTTTATAAAATCTTGCTGAATCTTTGTCATTTAATTGCCCAATTTAGTCTGCTCATAATTATTATGACTAGTAATTTACTTGGACTTTCTTCATCCATCTTAGATTATGACATTTATTCCATTTTTCATATGCTTTTTCCTTCCTTTTTAATACTAACTGATTTTGATTGTTTATTTGCTTACATGTCCCACTTTGCCTTCTCCTGGTTTAAAAACTATAGATTCTATTTCTGTTCTTTTAGTGATTAAATTTGTAATTTTACCTGTATTCACAGTAAAAATCTATAATCGTTAACTTCCCTTTTAATAATACTAAGACCTTAGAATAGTAACTTAGTCCCATTTTTCCCAACTTCTTTGTTACTGTTGTATAGCATTCCAGCTCTTTTTAAAAAATTCTGCACAGTAGAGGGCAGCGCCTGTGGCTCAGTGAGTGGGGCGCCGGCCCCATATGCCGAGGATGGCGGGTTCAAACCCAGCCCCGGCCAAACTGCAACAACAAAAAAAATAGCCGGCGTTGTGGCGGGCGCCTGTAGTCCCAGCTGCTCGGAAGGCTGAGGCAAGAGAATCGCTTACGCCCAAGAGTTAGAGGTTGCTGTGAGCCGTGTGACGCCACGGCATTCTACCCAAGGGCGGTACAGTGAGACTCTGTCTCTACAAAAAAAAAAAAAAATTCTGCACAGTAGATATTATTATTGCTTTGTACATGATAGAGACCATGTTTATTTAGATTTGCCAGTTTTAGATTTCTCACTGCTCTTTGGCTTACCTTTTAGTCTTACAGCTCAAACTTCCATTTACTATGATTCTCTTTCTTCCTAAAGTTCAGACAGTCCTGTGTGACCTGACACGTGCACTCCCAAAAATGCCTTGCACTAGAAATCGTAGAGGTGTAGGAAGAGTAGAGTTGGGCCCAATGACTCAAGAGTTGTTTAACTCTTTAACCAGAAACTAAAAAACTGGAATGGTCCTGATAAAAAATAATAGCAAAGTTTAATTTCTTTTGTGTGTGTGTGTGTGTGTGTGTGTGTGTGTGTAGAGACAGTCTCACTGTACCGCCCTCGGGTAGAGTGCCGTGGCGTCACACGGCTCACAGCAACCTCTTAACTCTTGGGCTTACGCGATTCTCTTGCCTCAGCCTCCCGAGCAGCTGGGACTACAGGCGCCCGCCACAACGCCCGGCTATTTTTTGGTTGCAGTTTGGCCGGGGCTGGGTTTGAACCCGCCACCCTCGGCATATGGGGCTGGCGCCCTACTCACTGAGCCAGAGGCGCCGCCCGCAAAGTTTAATTTCTATTAGCATTTATGGTCAGTGTCAAAATTTCTGCAGCCTTAAACGCTGAGACTCAACCCTGTTTTCCTGTGAGATGAGGATCCTGGTGGGCATTTGCTTTCAAGGAACAGCCTGGCTCAGTGCCATAGCTCAGTGGTTAGGGTGCCAGCCACATACACCAAGGCTGGTGGGTTCCAGCCTGGCCCAGGGTCTGCTAAACAATGACAACTGCAACCAAAAAGTAGCCAGGTGTTGTAGTGGGTACCTGTAGTCCCAGCTACTTGGGAGGCTGAGGCAAGAGAGTCACTTGGGCCCAAGAGTTTGAGGTTGCTGTGAGCTGTGACATCACAGTACTCTACAGAGAGTGACAAAATAAGACTCTGTCAATAAAAAAAAAACAAATTTCAGCCTTGGCCTGAACTCACATAGCTGTGATGTGAAGGGAATTCTTGAGTCCCAATTGGGTCTTTTCTCCTGTTGTGCATTGCTGTTACTGTGAAAGAAGTGTGGCTTTAAATAATAAGTATTCCTTACTTTAAAGGTGATATGTAGATATCCAAGCCCTTTGCACTGCTTCTAGAACTCATGATGGTAATGCTGAATGTTTGCTGTCTAGTCTTCCATTGCCATGTGTCTGGGTACCCAGTGCCCATCTGCAGCTGTCTCTGTCTTACTGGTGCAGGAGCTGGGTCCACCATCATCCTCCCAGAGCCTCCCCTTATAAGCATAAATAATATAAATGGGTACAGGATTCTGGCCACAGCTGTAGGCAGACTCAGCCTAAAATAAATCCCTGATTGAATTAAAGTGATAAATCCTTCATCCTATCTGCCTAATAGACAAAAGGGTACTTCCACTGGTGGAAGACATTATCTGGAGCATTTGTTTCATTTATATACCACGTGCAGCATGCAATAAAAAATTACGAGACATGCAAACAAGCAGGACAAAAGAAGTGTAATAAAACAAAAAGTATGATCTAAAAGCCCTTCTGAGGTCACAGCTAACATTTTGGTGTTATTTCTCTCCTTGCATGGGTGTTATTTTCTACAGGTGGGGCTCATGTAGGGTATACAAGTATGTGGCCTGCCTTTTTTTTTCTTTTAACTTACCATGTCATAAATTTCCTCTTACATCTCTGAAGTCATTTTAAATTTAATTAATCAATTTATTTATAGAAATGGGGTTCTCATTATGTTTCCCAGGCTAGACTTAAACTTGAGGTCTCAAGTGAACTTCCTCCCACATTGCTGGGACAACAGGTGTGATTTTTTTTTTTTTTTGTAGAGACAGAGTCTCACTGTACCACCCTCAGGTAGAATGTCATGACGTCACAAGGCTCACAGCAACCTGTAACTCTTGGGCTTACGTGATTCTCTTTGCCTCAGCCTCCCAAGCAGCTGGGACTACAGGCGCCCGCCACAACGCCTGGCTATTTTTTTGTTGTTGTTGCAGTTTGGCTGGGGCTGGGTTTGAACCTGCCACCCTTGGCATATGGGGCCGGCACCCTACTTAGCCACAGGTGCTGCCCAGGTGTAAGCTTTTTTAATATTAATAGTATGGTGCTTCATATAAACATTTCATATTTTACTTAGTCAAACTATGGTTATATGTTTCATAACTTTTGTTACTGTAAAAGAACTTATAACAAAGTAAATACAGATTGCTGTGTGTATGCTTGATTGCCTTAGCAGATAATGTCTTAGATATTAATAGAGTATTTTAAGCTTTAATTAAGTATTGTCAGATTTCTTTCTCAGAGGTCTATGTATTTAATAATTTATGTTTTCAGCAGAGAAATTTGATGATACCCATTTCATAAGTGGTCAATATAAAACTGCCTATGCCTGTGGGTAGGGGAGCTGGCTGCCCAGTGCCATGTCAGCAGTTCTCACATGCCACACAAGGCTCTTTTTTCTGGCCCAGCTATTCTCTGCAGGACTTCAGAGTGGTCAGTGGCCAAGGAGGGCTTGGAGCTTGTTCTCTACAGCAGGCTGTAGGGATAAGCACCTTCATTTTTGTTCTTAATATCCTCTTTGCTTTTATGTTTCTTTAAAGAAGTAAAAAGGAGATACAGCAGGTGGGGGGGCTCCAAGTCACTGAACTATCTTCTTTGGTGTCCCTGAGGTCTCAGGAACTCTGTCACCCACAAGAGTTGAACTATATGTTAGGATAATTAAAGATGCAGAGTTGTGAGCAAAATGCATGAATAGCAGGCTTTATCTGACATATCAGGTTATGGCCATCTCAGTCCTGGGCAGTTTGGTTTGTGGGAACAAAACTGGGCAGGGCTGGAGTACTCATTCAGCAAGCAGAGGGTGGGCCTGGGGAAGGTCGGGTGCTGAGTGGGGGCCAAGTGAGGACCCATAAGGACCCAAGGAAGAGCGAGCTGTGAGCAGAGACTGGTCAGCAAATCCTTCCTGGGTCAGTGGGTCCTTCTGACCTCCCTATCATTGTGAGTCCTTATCTAGAATCCTGAGGGAGAAAATGCCAGGTCAGTTCAGACTGGACAATGGTGGTCAGGGAGCTCCTGTGGGCTTCTGAATCAGGGCCAGCCCTGCCTGTCCAATTTCACTGCTCCAAGGGTCCTGTAGAGGCCGCGGGGAGGCCTGGCTGGCTTTGCTCCTTTTGGAGCATGCACAGCCTAGTAGGCAGCATGGGCTTGAATCTGTTCCCACCCCAGCCCTGCCAAATCAAGATGCAAGGAGGGGCCGGCTTATCAGAGTCTCTGCACACACAGCTCAGGGACTTGGTTGTGGCTGTGGCCTGCCATCATCCCCTCAGCCATGTCTGCGAAGCCTGCCTGGCCAGGCCTTCCTGGTGGAGAGATCATGTGATGTGGGCTGTGTGCACACCACACCCTTACCTGGTGGCTCTGTACTCTCACAGGTGGTAACGTGGACCCGGAGAGCCAAGTGGAGGGGAAGAAGGAGGTGGAAGCCGATGACGTGATGAGGAGCGGCCCCCGACCCATTGTGCCATATAGCTCCATGTTCTGCTTTAGCCCCACCAATCTGTGAGTCCCTCGTTGCCCCGGCATGTGGCTGTCTCTCTTTTCCATTCATCATGACCTGCAGAGACACAGGAACCAGCATGGCCTGTAGGTGCCCTGAGGGTGCAATTGCACCCTATGCTACGTGAGCTTGTTTGGTCACTGCCATAGTCCCTCGAGACACATGCCCATGACTTTTCATGTAGACGAGGACACAGACGGTTCTGTGCTACGTGCCCTGATATAGCAGTCTTGGTGATGCAGGGTTTGAACCCAGCAGCTGTAGAGCTGCTGCTCAGCCCTGCATGCTCAGCCCTACATGCTCACTCTCCTCTGCACACAGGGGCCCATCTCCCTGTGTGCACGCAATTTTTATGCACCCCCTTCCATTGCACCTGTCACCCGCATGTGTATGCATGCATGCAGTATCTGTTTACTTGTTCACCTGTGTGCCTTCCCATGTCTGTCCGGCATGCATTTGCCATCCACTCATCAGTCTGGTGCTCTCATCGGTCCAACTAAAGTCCACATGGTAGACAGCACTGTAGGCAATGGAGGTGCTCAGGACCAAGGCACTGTCCTTGCTGAGCCTATGTGCCTGTGGGAGTGACAGACACCAGGCACAACAAATAAGTAAAAGACGTAATAAGACGTCCAACAGTGCATAGTGCAGGAGGAAGCACAAAATGGGGTGGAGATGCTGTCCAGGTACTAAGTTAGATGGAAGGTTGGGAGTGGAAGGGAGGGTGTACAGGGGGAGCAGGGGATGTAGACAGGCAGTCCAAGGGCAGCAAAGGCAGGTTGGTCTATACCCCGTTTGTTGCTGCTCTGCCCGGCCACTCCTGTCCCAGCAGCCAGTGGTGTCTGCACATGGCTCTCCAGCACCCAATCTCCCTGCCTCCTCCCTCTCTGTTACAGCTCAGCACGTGCAGAGGCATGGTCCCTGCCACAAGGGGCAGGGAACATCCAGTAAGTTCAGCATGAAAATATCTCAATGGAGAGATACTGGCATTGGGGATCAGGTGGATTGTTAGTAAAGCTCTCCTAGCAGAAGAGGCACCTGTGCCAAAACCCGAAGGGCAGAAGCTCTGGGGCAGAGGAAGGATGTAGGAGGTAGTGGGCTAGGACAGAGGGTGGACATAGGAGGCAGCAGGCTGCAGGCAGTATGGGCAGCGCCAAGATGAGAAGGGCTTGACTGCTGGCATCCTTTGGGGATGGACAGCACTGAGAGGTGGACATGCTCGACCTGCACCTCAGCAAGATCCTTCAATGGGGAGAATGCACAGAGATGCCGGGTGGTTGAAGTGTTAGGAAGAAATGGTGGTGGTTTGACTGGAGTAGTCAGAATGGAGAGGTTTGGAAGTCAGTTCTTGGAAGAAATTTTGGAGGCATAATCTGCAGAATTTGATGATACTTGTACTATGTGGGAGAGGAGGGGTTGTTAAGGACAGCACCAATCTCTGCTGGATGCTGGGCAGAAGGTAGTGTGCTCACCAAGACTAGCAGTGCTGCTGAGGGTCTGGATGAGAAAACCTAAGGCAAGTGGAGACATCTTGTAGCCAAGTAGCCCGGAGTCTAAGTGGTAGAAATCCAGACACAGGCTGCTGAATTAGAAGGAAAAGTGTCTCTTTTAAGGAGGGAGAAATGCCATGGAGTGAAGAACTAGCAGGCTGTTGGTAGACCTGGGGGGCAGATCCATGGGTGTGAGGGTAGGAGCCAGGTGAGGATAAAAAGATGTGCATGGGCTCCCTCCAGAGAAGAGAGAGAAGGGGGTCTTTGGATGGAAGGTCTTGGGATGTCAATGTTAGAGGAGAGACTGGAAGGGTTAGAGGGGCAGAGTGTGTGCCTGGGATGCAGGAGGTAGAGGTGGTGCTCCTAGAGCATGTTCCTTGTGTTGGCACGAGAGACAGTCCACTCCACCTAGCCCATCTATTGCTGCCCCTTCTGTCCGCTACTCAGAGATTGGCTTTCCAACCCCCTGAGCACTTGTCCGCACCAGTCTCCTATTTCTGTCCACACTGTTTGCTGCTG
Source organism: Nycticebus coucang (assembly GCF_027406575.1). Taxonomy (NCBI): domain Eukaryota; kingdom Metazoa; phylum Chordata; class Mammalia; order Primates; family Lorisidae; genus Nycticebus; species Nycticebus coucang. Next base: position 35,136,131 of record NC_069805.1, on the reverse strand, counting down.
TTTGCCTGCCAGAATGGGACTTCCTGAGGTGGAGGACTTGCCTGCCCTGTTGCTTACTATGTCCCCCAGAGTTCAGCACAGGCTGGCAGAGCAGATGCTCAGTAATGTTGCATGAGTGAGTGCAGGTGAGCAAGTGGGCTTGTGTTCCTGGCGACCCTGGGAAGGTTCCTAGGCCAGGAGAGGCCTGCCGTCTGCCAGAATGCTAGTGCTGACATCCATCCTCTCTAGACAGCAGCCAGGTGGACACAAGTGGTTATGCTGTACGGAAGTGTGGTCTGTGAGCTGTAGCCTGTGAGCTGTGGGCTGTGCAGCCTTCCCACTCCTTGTCCTGGGCTGCCCTCATGAGTACCTCAGCCACCATTGTCACCGGGCTGCTGTGCCAGGAGAAGTGGAGAAGGCTCTGGTGCCTGTAGCTGAGCCAAGTGTGCCCAGCTTGCTCACAGCCTCCATGCTTTATCCCCACAGGCTGCGGTGCCTCTGCCACTACATAGTGACCATGCGCTACTTCGAGATGGTCATCCTCGTGGTCATTGGTGCGGACAGACTCTCCCAGAAACAATGTGAGTGGCAGAGGGGCTGGCTTCTCCCCTAAAATCCTCCCTCTCTGCTATGTCTCCTCCTCAGGGGCGCAGGGCCCAACGTCTGAAGGCAGGAGTAGCAGGGGTTGGGGCTACAGCCAGGGGACTAGCCCAAAGGGATGGATGCATGTCTGAGCCCTGCCTCCTAATGCCCAAGCCCACAGCTCCCAGATTGGCTGTCTGCCCAGTGACTCAGAGGAGCTCGGAGCCCCTGCAGCAGCCCTGGCTCAGGCCCCAGCTTGGTGTTTGGAATAACCTTCCTTTTGGTTTCAGGCTCTGAAGTACATGGACTACATCTTCACAGGTGTCTTCACCTTTGAGATGGTGATAAAGGTGAGCTGTGTGGCCATCCCAGCTACCTGGTGTTTTGCTCATCTTCCCATATGAGATGGGGCTAAGGCTGGGGGTTAAGCCACATTCCTAGTAGCCTCTGGTGAGGGTGCACAGTGGGCGGGTAAGCAGTGAGTATATGCATATGTGTGTGAGGACATGAGAGCAGCTGCTGCATGCATATGGGGTGTGTTTTGAGAACAAGAGGCTTCGTCATTCATTGAGGACCCCTTGTGCAGGATCGCCTCCCCAGCAGTGCCTGGGTCCCTGCTGCACTCCACTCCTGGAACAGGACACTTTGGGTTCAGCTCCTTCCCTAGGGCTGCTGTGTGACAGGAGGCCAAGAAGCCTGGAGAGAGCTGGGGGGCCGTGGGAAGTAGGCAGTGAAGACACAAATTTAAAAGGGGTCTGGCATTTGCCTGGTAACAGGCTCAGGGTCTGCCGCCTCGCTGCAGCCTTCATTTCTGTCTCTACGTGTGGATATGAGTGTTCCCTTATCAGTGTCTGACAGGCATGTGCTCAGCGTGGTTGGATGTGCACACGTGTGTGTACACCTGTGACTTCAGCATGTGTGCCCAGTGCATACTCTCAGGGTGGCACTCGGCACATCATCATGTTTTATAAATGAGGAAACTGAGGCTACAGAGGTCCTGGCACCTGTTCCAAGTCCCCACACAGGGAGTGGCAGAGCCAGGCCACAAATGAAAGTCCTATAACCTGGACCAGCTGCTCTTCCTGCTGCATTGAGCCGGCCCTCTGAAGGTGTGGCAGAGCATGGCCCTGCAGAGCACATGGTGGCAGACCCTCCCAGTCTCATTCAGGCTTCAGGGTGGCAGGGAGCCCAGGCAGGGTGCCAGGCTGTCATGAACTGTGACACTGGGGTCAGTGACCTTGAGTCCCTTAGAGGGTATGACCTGGACTGTGACCTCTGCCCTGGGAGGGCATGTGAGCATGTTCCGAGGCTGCAATGAGGTCACAGACGTGCGAACCTTTGCTGAGAGGGAGTGACCCTGTGACACCAGGACTGGCTCTACCTCTTTTCTGGAACATTATATTCGCTAATGTGTGTTTCTCACCTGAAGATGATTGACTTGGGACTGCTCCTTCACCCTGGAGCCTACTTCCGGGACCTGTGGAACATTCTGGACTTCATTGTGGTCAGTGGGGCCCTGGTGGTGTTTGCCTTCTCGTAAGTAACCATATTGGCTCTGGTCTGGCTGCGTGCAGCCCCCAGAACCGTGGTACAATCATGTTAGGGTGGCCAAGGAGAAGACCTTGAGTGTAGGGGCATGGGGTGATGTCTGTGGGCCATATGGAACTGGTCCAGCTTCCTGGAGCTGGGCTCTATGGGGCCAGGGGACCTGAGGGGACCCGAGGCCTGTCTGTCCCTGACGTTCCACAGGTACCCGGTGGTTCTAGGACTGGGTGCAGCCCCACAGGGCCCATACGAGCAGCTTTACCTGAGGTGAGCATCTGGGCCAGTGCTGTTCCCAGCCAGAGTTGGAGGTCATCTTACCCTCTTGGGGTATTGGGCTGTTCCTTCTGCGTCCTTTGTGGGAATACTCCCCCTGCTGGAGTGGGGCCTAGAGAGAACTCTGTCAGGCCTTGCATGGAGAGTGTCAGGGCCTGGGGGGACCTGGTGGGTGCAGAGGGCAGCTGTGAAGTGAGAGCCAGAGACAAGGAAGGCCCCTGACAGTCGATAGGCAACACTGGGGGCTTTGCCTTCTCTGAGCCTACTGGGAAGGCTGCACCTGCACAAAGGCCCCTCCTATCCTGCCAGTGTCACTGACTCTGCTCTTTTTGCCTCCTTGTTGCTGGACTCGGTAGGAGCACCATGGGGTAATGCTTCTCTCTCTCTCCCCCATGCGTCCGGCATCACAGCTCCAATGGCCTCTCTCCAGACCATTTCATCACCAGCCTCGCCTCCTGCTCACCCACATTCCCCATCTGGGCTGCATGCTGCTAGGAGCCATGTACCCAAGCCCAGTGTTTCTGTCATGCCTTGGGTTGGGGCCTAGGGCTGGACATGGTCAGCCCTTGCTGCAGTATTTCCTAAAGATCAAGGTGTCCTGGTCACGTGCTAGAGGCTGAGAATATCAGCTGGAAGGCAGTGAGGTGGCAACTTCCAGCTGTGGCCATAGGCCCCAGGATGTTGGACCTCTTAAGCTGCTTCCTCTGAGGCTCCTTTCTTGAAGTGCAGCTTCCTCCCCACTCCTTCCTGACCACATCAGTGCCTAGCCATACCCAGCTTCCCCTCTGGGTGTCTTAATGAACCCTCCTTCCATGGTGAAGGGAACGAGAACTTTGCCAGGGTGTTGGGAGGGTCCTTCAATGAGGACAGTGAAGCCAGGGATGCTGGACAGTCCCAGCAGGAGGAGAGAGGTTAGACCCAGCCAGGTGGCTTCAGAGGAAGAGAATGGGAGGCAGCCCTGAGCTCGCTATTCTGCATGGATGTCAGAGGGCTGCTCCTCCCAGACAGGCAGTGTGGCCTTCCTCCTGCTCTGCCCCACCCCAGGCCAGCGTCTGTCCTCCCTTCTCTGTCTGGCAGAGGAGGGTGGTTTGAGAGTAGGTTCAGGGGCTTCTGCAGTGATGGAAATAGCCAACTTAGAGGGGCTGGGCTTTGCCCACCTGAAAACTCAGCATTGCAGGGGAGTTTAATTGGACTCTGGGGTGTAGGCTGCTGCTGGGGCAGCAGAGGACTGGGTATCCAGACTCTCCAGCCCCATGAAGGCCTGAGACACTCTGCCCACCCCACCCAGTGGGCCCAGGAAGACCCCTAAGGATAGGACCACACACACCCATGCAGGCCATTGCCCACTGAGTAAAGAAGCCAGAGCCCCAGGTATGAATGAAGCCCACTCCATCCTGTCCACTCCTGCCCGCATGGACTAAGGGCTTTATGCTTCTGATAATAGGCTCTCCATGAAGCCTGGCCTGGCCTCGCCTCAGGTGGAGTTGGTAGGAGGTCAGTAGGTCGGCCCCCAGTGCCTGCTAGGCCCAGTTCCTGGGGCCCTGGCAAGCAGAGGCAGCACCTAGGTCTGCTCTGGCTTTTCCTGCGAGAGTCCCTGATGTGGGCACATGAACCCTGGACTTCGGAGCTTGTTTCTAGTGCCTGAGTTTTCTTTTCCCTGACTTTCTCCCTGCTCCCCTCTGTGTGAGTTTCCCTGTCCACTGCTCTGTCTGTGGCTCCCTCCCTCCTTCCTCACTCATGGTTTATGTATGTAACGTCTCCTTCTTACTTTCCTTCCCCACTTCCCTCTTCTTTTCTGTCAGCTTTTTGTCATCTGCAATAGTGTTAGGGTGGCCAAGGAGAACTGTAGGAAGAGGCCAGACACGGCCCCCTTACCTCCCTCTGCCAGGACTGAGAAAGCAGGGGGAAAGCCCTTCCAGAATGTTGCGGTACTAATGGGCTACAGTACTGATACAGGCCCCCTGTCCTCTGCTCCTGGAAGCTGGCTCGGGGTGGCTGTCAGAGTGTGGTTGAGGGAACTCTGGGCTCTCCCTGTGCCCCAGGTGCTGCTGTCCTGGTGCTGGTCCCAGCCTGGCCCCTGTCCTCAGATGAGGCCCCAGACAGGCAACCATGGGAAGAGCCAAGTGGCCTGTGGTACCTGCAGGGCAAGGCCTCCCTGCTTCTGGATACAGAGTGGTGTGAGCCAGACCCTGGGGGGCTGCATGGGTGCCACTCACAACTCCACCTGTCTGCATCTGTGGTTTCTCCCTTCTAGAGGATCCAAAGGGAAAGACATCAACACCATCAAGTCCCTAAGAGTTCTGCGTGTCTTACGGCCCCTCAAGACCATCAAACGGTTCCCCAAGCTCAAGGTTAGAGCCGGGACCTGGGGCTTGAAGGGTGTGCTGTGCGTGTATGCACACGTGTGTGCATATATGAGCATGCATTTACGTATGTCTACTCAAATCATACACCTGCATGAAGGAGATGGGCTCACTTAGCTGCAAAACCTTACCCAAGTAGACCTTGTTCCCAACATTCTCCTTCGTTAGCCCAGCAGGACCAAGGGTTTTCTTCAGTAGCCAACAGTGCAGTGAAGGGGATGTCTAGAGAGGTGGAGGATCATGGAGGGGAGATGATGCTGGGACACAGGCTCCAGGAAGTTTAGGACTCAGGAGATGGGCATGGCTGAGGTTGTGGACAGAGGATGAGTGTAGCCCAAACATTTGGAATTGTGCTAAAATCTAATCTTGATGGAGTGTGTGCTGGGCACTGTGCTAAGTACTCATTTAATCCTCCAAATTTTTTGTGCTAGTTCCTGTTATTAATAGCTTAGAAAAGCAAGCCATGGAGCATTAAGCAATGTAGGAGCAGAAAAAAGTTTGCTTAGAATGCGTGAGGCCCTTGGCGCCGCAGGCTGTAGAGGACGCACGGTACCTCGGCGTGGCCGGCGACTGCTCCTGGGCGTTGTGGCTGTGATAGAACGCACAGCTCCTCAGCGCCGCCCTTTGCGAGGGGACCAGGCCTGGCGACCACCTCAGCGCGACGCCCTCAGGACACCGGGGTTCTGCGATTCCAACCCTGAGTGCGACTTTTCTGTCCCAGCCCTGCCTGCCCAGGGGCAGCTGGTGTTCAGAGAACCGGGAGGGGGAGGTTCTGTGTTGAAAATGGAGAGTGCTGTGTCCAAGGTCCAGCATCGCTGCCCCACGTTCCATTTGCAGGTCAAGGAGGGTGGGCCCTCAGGCCAGGCAGGTGGGATGGACAGGGACTAGGCTGCCAGCCCGCTGCCACCACAGCCGGGGCTGCAACTCGTTGTCAGGTGCCTGCAGTGACTGTCCAGAAACCCCAGATCTTGCGACGCCCTCAGCAGCACCGATGCAAGGGTGGGGGCCTCAGCCTGCGCCAAGCCGGGCGGTGGGCCCGGCACTAGCAGCAGCACTCAGGGGCGGAACAGGCTGCACCGCTGAACCCTGAGGTCGGTGTGTCCAGCGCTCAAGGACTCGTGTCCAGCATGCGTCCCAAGGGCCCTACCGACTCCGTGGGCCAGCTCCTGCTGGGCCCATGCTGGGAGTATGGGGTCCGCGCCCACCAGGCAATCTGGCTGAGCGGCTGCTGCCAGGTCATTGGCCAGGCTTGACTGCAACTGAGGTGTCAGGTGCCTTGTTCCTTCCTTCTAGGAGCGCGGGCAGGTTCCTAGTTGCAGGGCTGCTCCCCACAGTCCCTGGCCCTGTCCAAACAGCAGCAAGGACAGGAAATATCTGCCTGAGCTGAGAGGGTACAGAACTCCCTAGATCCCTCCTGCACGCACCATGTGCAGCAGGTGTGCCAGGTCTGGCGGGCAGTGTACGAGGACCCTGTGCACCCAGGGAGCCCCGAGGTCCAGCTCTGTAGCCACGCCCTGCACGCCCAGGCACCAGCTGCACACAACTTCCGGACGCCAGCGCGGGTCTTCCTGCGCACGCGCACTGCAGTTGCTAGCCTTCGGTTGTACCAGTCTGACCACGGAACCGCCAGGCTTGTTTCCTGGAGTTGCTGCCAGACCTGGTTAGGACACCGTCCTAGGGCTACGCTGAGTGAGAAAGCGGAGGGGAGGGGGTGGCGGAAGGAAGTCTACGGAGCCAGGAGCTCTATCTAAAAGAAATTGTTAGCTGCAGGTGGAGATGGGCAACTCAGCCTTGACCCCTTTGGTCCACCAGTACTGGGACCAGAATCAGGACCCAGTCTTCTCAACGGCCGGGTATGAGGTCAAATTTAAGGACCTCAAGACTCTCCACAGAGCTGCCTACGACGGCGACCTCTACGACATGATGGACCTGGTCCATCTGAAAAGAAATAAGTTAAATGCATATGACAAGAAGAAGAGGTAATAGGAACAGGGAGCCGGCTCGGGCTGGGGCGGGGGGCAGGGGTTGGGTGGGATGGGGTTGGGGATGGCGGCGTGGGGGGTGAGAGGTGGGGTGACCAGGTGTGAGGGATGAGGTGTGAGGGGTGTGAGGGGGGAGACGCCCCCTTTCATGGGCTCCCTGGGCCAGCCCTCCTGTCGCCAGGGCTCCTTAGAAACTGAGATGGGGAAGTCTGGGAGAGGTCCCGCGCCCCACTCGGGCCACCACTATGGGCAGCAGAGCAAAAGCTGAACCTCATCTGGTTTCCATTCCACTCCAGATTCCCCTTATACAGCTCTGTATTGAGCTTTTTTGTTTGTTTGTTTTTTGGAGACAGAGTCTCACTTTTTTGCCCTGGATAGAATGCTGTGGCGTCATAGCTCCCCAACAACCTCAAGCACTTGTCTTGTCTCAGCCTCCAGAGTAGCTGGGACTACAGGAACTCGCCACAACACCTGGCTATTTTTAGAGATGTGGTCTCACTCTGGCTCAGGCTGGTCTTGAACCTGTGAGCTCAGGCAATCCACCCGCCTCGGCATCCAGAGTGCTAGGATTACAGACGCGAGCCCCTGTGCCCAGCCTGTATTGACCATTTTAAAGTAATTTAACCAAGAAAATTAGGTATAACTGCATTTTATTTTTGATGTACACATTTTAGAACATAATGTTCTGTATATTATGGAAAAGTACATAATGAGAGAATTCCTACAATATGTCCACCTCTGAGCTAACACATCTTTAGATCAAGTCCAATTTCCATTTTATATCGAAGTGCAGCCGTGGGTTTGCGTTCTCTACCGAGGGGGTCTTAGAAAGCAATTTTAAAGTGGTAAGATGATTGCATGTGCTTGAGTAGGAAGACTTATTTTCCTGAAAATGTGAGCTCTTTCCATGTTTATTAATTTTAAATCAGCCAAATAAAAATGCCAAAATTTTTCAATTTTTGAGTTGCATATGGTATCCATCTTTTGTTATTGTCATGATATTAAGAAACATTTGTAATGGTGTGAATAAAGACTTGCCTATTTAGATATCAAAATGTGCTATTAAGGTCCACAAATTTTTTACTAACATTTGAAAAGACACATGAATGAATGGCACAAAATATAAAATCCAGATAGACCAAATGTATAGGAGAATTTAGAACTTGATAATGGTGACATTTTATATTATTAGCGAACAATGAATTTTTCATAACTGAGGTGTCTGTTAGCTGGAAAGAAAGTAGATAGATTTTTAATTCACAAAAGTAAGTTCATGCTGGGCACCGTCAGGTCAGTGGTTAGGACACCGGCCACATACACCGGGGGGTGGGGGTGGGGTGGGGTGGTGGGTTCCAAGAACAGCATGCTAAACAAAGACCACTACAACAAATATATAGTCAGGTGTTGTGGGGGCACCTATAATCTCAGCTACTTTGGAAGCTGAGGCAGGAGAATTGCTTAAGCTCAAGAGTTTGAGGTTGCTGTGAGCTGTGACCCCACGGAACTCTACCCAGGCCAACATAGTGAGAATCTGTCTCAAATAAATAAATACATAAATAAATGTAAGTTCATAATAAAATACATATTAAAAGTTTTAAATATACCAAATGAGGAAAGTACTAGGAACAAACCTAAATGCCTATTGAGATAGATACATTTTTATGGTAAGAAGCCCTTCCTGAGAATGACCTCTGAAGCAAGCTTTCTGAAGATTGTTTCAGCAAAATAAACGTTAAAACCCTCCGTATATGAGGGGAAAAAATTAACAAAACATGTTTACAAAATATTTGCAACACATCAAATGAAAATATATCTTAATTTGGGCAGCACCTGTGGTTCAAAGTGTAGGGCACTGGCCCCATAAACCAGGGGTGGCTGGTTCAAGTCCGGTCCTGGCCAAAACTGCAAGAAAAAAAAAAAGAATTCTAAAATTCTGCAAAGTACATTTTTCTTTACTGATCTAAAATTGATCTATGGACCTGGGAAAAACATTTAGTGTTCTTGATAAGACAAGGACCTTAAATTAAAAAGGGAATACTTTTTTTTTCTATCCACAAAGTTTATAAAGATGCAATGTGGTGGTACTTATGCTTTTATGTGCTTATGACCTTTTAGATAGACTCCAACAAGTCATAATAAAATATTTTTATGGAGTAATTAGAAATTCATAAAATTCGACTTTCTCAGCTCTGCTTAAAGTAACACTGTATTAAGGAGAACCTACATAACATGCCTGTGGCTCAGTGAGTAGGGCGCCGGCCCCATATGCCGAGGGTGGCGGGTTCAAACCCAGCCCCGGCCAAACTGCAACAACAAAAAAAAATAGCCGGGCGTTGTGGCGGGCGCCTGTAGTCCCAGCTGCTCTGGAGGCTGAGGCAAGAGAATCGCATAAGCCCAAGAGTTAGAGGTTGCTGTGAGCTGTGTGACGCCATGGCACTCTACCGAGGGCAGTACAGTGAGACTCTGTCTCTACAAAAAAAAGAAAAAAAAAAAAAAATTCAATGCATCCATAGGGTAGTACAATATGTGACAGAATCCTAATCTGGCAGAAGCAGCCACTTAGGTAAGAGTGGCATATGAAGGTGGCATATGAACAGGTAGGTGTCAGCTGTCATGTGGAGGTGAACTTTTAAGATATACAGTGAGGAAAATGTCAGTTTGCTGATATGTACACATGGACTATGGCAATGTGTTAGCTGAAAATATGTAAAAAGTTTGACAAAAGCAGTTAGTGTTAGAAATTGGTATACGACTAAGATTTTTCTTTTTTTCCCTGTGATTTCTGCAGTGAACCTGTATAAGTTTTAGTAGCAGCTTATTATTAATGAAATAATCCGTTCACAAGGATTATGGGATATGAATCTTACACAAGAAAAATAATTTCCCACTTTTTATTAATTCATTTATTTGAATTAGTATCTTCTGCTAACTTGTAGTCTCTTCAAAATGAATCTTTTTACCTGTATCTGTGCATGTATATTCTGTTGCATATACATTTTATTATGCACATTGTTTTCATCATATGTATTTATTATATATACAAATAATTATAGATTCATCATTTTATTTGTGCCCTTAAGAAAATAAAGCTTGCAAATATAAATGATTATTAATCTTGCAAAAGTATTGCTTTACTTCTTGAGTTTTTCTTTTTTCTTTTAATTGAGCTCCCTATCCATCCTTCGAATCCATTTATTCTCCAAACATAAGCTGGAAACCTCTTTGGTAGGAGACATATACTATAGCCTTTCAGGACCGTTCCATCCCAAACCATCATGTTTACCTGAGCAGCCTGAGGAAGATGAGAGGTTTAAAATTGTTGCATTAGGACTTGATCTCACATGCAGTTTTTCCTCCCTCCTGTTAAACACAGATAAAAAGATTCCTTTACTTTTGAAGAGAATAAAAGTTAGCATAAAAATAATTCCTAAAGTTAAACAATTATTTAAAAAGATATTTTAGTGACCTTTGAAATTTTATAACAGTCTTCATGAATAATACTAATCACTGGAAATATCTCCTTTACATGTCAATCAATCTAAGCACTGAATAATGAGCCACACTTTCCATTTGAATTCTGCATTTCTTTTGTTTTAAATATTTTTGAAATCAAAATGAGAATTAACTTTCTTTTGAAAATTGTTGTTAATTCAGCCATCTTTTTGTCCTAGTACATTTAAAAACTAAAATTTATTTAAATGTCATTCATATAAAAATAAATGCTAGAGACCTGTGTGTGCCAAATCTCACTCACTGTAAAGCCACCATGGAATGTGCTATGCCCCATTATCTTAAGTTCAATACTGTAATTTTTAAAATGCTGCCAATTATACTTATAATCATGAATTACAAGTGGCATTCCTAAATCAGAGATGTTATAATGGAAAAAAAAAAGAAACATTATAATACAGTTGTATTTCTAATCTTTAAAACATACCACTGAGTAGATATGATTGTATCATTTTACTTTAATCAGAATGTCATCTTTCTTAGCATTCATAGTAATAGTTATAATAAACAACTGTTATTTGTGCCAGGAACTGTTAAAAATGGTCAGCATCACAAGGGTATCCTGTAAGGTGTCCTTACTATTTCTTTTCTTTTTTTTTTTTTTTTTGCAGTTTTTGGCTGGGGCTGGGTTTCAACCCACCACAACTGGCATATGGGGCTGGCGCCCTACTCCTTTGAACTACAGGTGCCTCCTGCTCTTACTATTTTTATTTCCATTTTATCGATGAGGAAATTAAGACACAGAAAAGCTAAGCCAAAGTATGTCCCAAACTGAAGTTACTGAATCCAAAGGCCAATGTCTTTGGATTCCAATAGGCTGTTCTTTTGTTACACAGTGAGTGTTAATAAATATCGTTCTGTCTTCACAAGAAAATTAAGGATTTGTTCTGAAAACAGGAATAAATGAAATTTAATGCTTACAACTACGTGAATGATTACATGTTTTTAGTTAGTGTGCTACAATTTTTTAAAAAGGCTCTCTCAATTTTGTAGAAGTGCTTTGCATTTGGCTTGCGTAAGAGGCTATGCCAAGGTGTCCACTATGTTGATCGACAAGGACTGCGATCTGAACATCAGAGATGCTGAAGAGAGGACACCTCTGATAAAGGTATATAGTAGCCAGATTTCAGCTTGAGATGGATTTTATTTAAACCCATAGAATAAAATGAATTTATCACAATTGAATATAACTAATAAGTGAAATCTGTGAAAGGTTTATATTGCATTCCTAGAACTTATGATCTATTTCTTGGTGTAAAACTGACAGGCCGTGCAATGCGAGAGACCGCAGTGTGTCACTCTCCTCTTAGAACGTGGCGCAGATCCCAACATCACGGATATCCACGGTAACTGCGCTCTCCACTATGCTGCCCACAGCGGCAATGTAGAGATTACAACAAAACTCCTTGAACATGGTGCCGCTACAGAGATAATGAACAAGGTATAGATTAACTGACTTTATTTTGAAAATATCGGAAATACATTTGTTTTAACATTGACATATGTAAGGGTTCAATTTTCCAAGTTTGGAAACTTAAGCATTCCCTAAAATAAAATATTTTGAAATAGCTCAATTGTCAAAGGTTTCTGTTTAAAAATTGGTACTTTCGAAGGAGCATGAGAGAGTACATCTTCTTTTATGCATTTATGTTAAATATTTGAGATAACACTGAATTTGTTGAAGGTTAAATTATTTTTTTCAATTTTTTTACCATTCTGCTGTTTCTAATTGTAAAATAGCACAGAAAAGTCAATTTATCCTAGAAATAGGCTTTATCTTAAAACTTCGACAAAAGGAATGTATTTTACAAGAAATAGAAATCTTGCTGTTGACAGGTTTCTTAAAAAATAATTTCTAGGAACATGATTTGCCTCACATAAGCAAGGAGTAAAGAGGAAAATGGGGAAAAGGGAAAAGAGACTGATCAGAAACACACAGGCCAGTTTAAAAACTGCATGATTGGGTAAATGAGGTGAAAGCTATGTTGATTAGTATGATGTAAGCACTTCAATTTGTTCAAATAATCAACACACTGAAAATGGCATAAATGTTTTTATGATCTATATACAAAAGACTTAATAAAAAATCATTAAAAAATACACAACTGCAGGAAATACCAATAAGAGGGGGTTTTGCATGTTTTGTCCAGTTTTTTAACATTTAAACCAGAATCTCTTTATTTTGAGGGATAATAACTCTCAGTTTGAGAGAGTTAGTGAGAGGTAGACTTGTCTAGGCATCAATTTTAGGAGAACTCCGAGAAAACCAGATTGACAATGAGTATGATGAATTAAGAAAGAAGGAAGAACAAATAATTAACTGATCATCCTAATTTGGCAGAAGCAGCCACTTTTAGGTAAGAGTGTAAACTCTACTCTCAAGACCAGAATGTCTTAATGGGAAGGTGGGGGAGAAGGACCTTTTCCGTAGCAAAATCAAGGTGCATGTTCGGTTCACTAGTCCCTGTTCTCCCCTTCCCTAGAAACATTAAATGGAATTTTCAGTAATGACTCCACCTCTTACTCTTTCTTCTTTTTATCCAAATTCCCAAGTGGTAACATAATTGTCCATGTAGGTAGACAATGAGACAAAAGTGGTTTTCTGTTGCATTAGTTCTCCACTAGAATTGTGCAACACAATGAACTGGGGGGAATGTAAAAGAATAATTTAGAAGTCTAGGCTCTGTCCTGAATATTTTGATTCAGAAAATATAATAAGGTCCAAGCACGTATATTTAAAAATATTTCCTTGAAGGCAGGTACATGTTTGAGGGAGAGGGAGATTGAGGTAGGAAGGATCAGTCAATCTCAGGAGTTGTTTTTTTTTTTTTTTTGAGACAGAGTCTCATTGTGTTCCCCTGGGTAGAGTACCTTGGCGTGACAGCTCACAGCAACCTCCAACTCTTGTTTAAGCAATTCTCTTGCGTCAGCCTCCCAAGAAGCTGGGACTACAGGTGTCTGTCACAATGCCGGGCTATTTTTTTGTTTTTGTTGTAGTTGTCATTGTTTGGCAGGCCTGGGCTGGCTTAGAACCTGCCAGCTCAGGTTTTTTTATATGGCCAGTGCCCTAGCTGCTGAGCTACAGGCACTGAACCAACCCAGGATTTCTTGACACTTTCTCTGACACTGTCCCTAAGAACAACACAATTTCTTCAAGACTCTGATGCACTGAGCACTTAAGTGTAATTATGAATTCACATGTATCAAAAATGTAAGAAATTTCTAGAGGCACTATTTCTCTTTCAATCTCTGCTTTCCAGTAATATTAGACTGATGTTTATGATGTCTTTTACTGCTTAAGAGGGTAAAAGGAATGTTACTGGCAGTATCTGTTAGCTTACAGAGCACCTTCTTATCCTTTTCAACCATCAATCATTTACTGTTATTGAGAGGGATTTTAGAAATTTACTTGTGTATAGTCTTTCAATAAGTGCAGACTGACCATTTTAGTATTTCCTCTTTGTTATCATTCAGATGATTAAGTCAACAAATGTTTTTTACAAGTAGAGTTTTCTCAATCAGAATAGTAGTGAATCCTTTACCTTTTTTTTTAGTTGAAGCTGTAATATGAACTGTCTTAGCACATCTTTTAGGGCCACAGAGCTTCAGCATAATCAGGATCTCAGTTTGAAACACTGAAAACCATGAAGTTAGAATACATATAGGAATTTTTTTTAAAAAAATTATATTAGTCCTTAGTGATGGGGTCATATCTTAGAACTTAAAAAATGGCTTTTAAAATCTCTTTGTCTTTGCATCTATCAAATAATTGTTTTCCTGTTACAAAACCTATAAGCCTTTTTAAGTTAATCATGGTTGTAGTTGGATAGATGATGACATATGTTTTGCCTCAGCACCATCCCTTAAAAATGAAAATGATTTAGTGCCTTTACTTAGGCTGTAAACAATTCATGTAAGTCAGTATTAGAACTTCTATTAAGAAACCATTATATTTCTGCTTTATATTTTGCCGAAAAAAACATAATTTAAAGAGAAACCAGAAAAAAATGGATTAGAAAGTTAAATATGCATTAGATTTCCATATACCATTTTCATCGAGAATAATGTTTCTCAGTGAACTTTCTAACAGCTGAGATAAAAATCGGTAATCTTTTTTTGTTGTTGTTGTTTGTTTTGTTTTGTTTTGAGACAGAGTCTCACTATGTCACCCTTGGTAGATTGCCATGGTGTCGCAGCTGACAGCGACCTCAGACTCTTGGGCTTAAGTGATTCTCTTGCCTCAGCCTCCTAAGTAAAAAATTGATAATCTTATAACAGGAGACATCCCATGGGCCATTTAATGATAAGCAAGAAAAGTTCATTTGAAGTCTAGCTTTTTTTCACTCAGAAAACCTTAGTGAACCATTCGCAACAGGAGTGACAGACCAATTGGCATCTGGGGTCTTGTCACCATCGATAGAAGAGAGTCCTGAGTTGGTATACCTGGTGAAATCCTCCCCCTTTGTTGGAAAGCTTTCAAGGATCACGGAAACTCTCATTTCTCAAATGTTAGGGTTTGCCCCAAAAATGTATTGCCAAAGAGGGTTTAAGCAAATTCAAGAGATTGCTTTAATATTGGATATATAATGGAAAGTTTGGTAATATTTGTTATGCATAGATGATCATGGAAACTTTGTGTTGGGGGTACATACTTGTAAGTAGTCTTTGAAATCCAGTGTAAGAAATACTGATCTAGGGGTAATAATTTAGATCATTAACTCAATAAAAATACTGAAAATAGTTACTACTATATCTTAGGGTAGGGGGATATAGAGATATTAATAATAGATACTGCCTCTGCCCACAAGAAGCTCTTGGTTTAGATGAGAAACAAGAAAGTATTATACTGTGGTAAATGCTGTGATAGAAGCAAAGATTCTTCAAAGCATTAAATGTCTGAACTGAGTTTTGGAGGTAACCTGAGTTGATGTGAAGAGGCAGATGAGAGGTGTTTCCAAGGGAAGGAGTGTCACATTGGAAAGCACAGAGTAATGAGAAGGAAGGGTCTACTTTTTATTTATTTTCTACCTTATGTGTACAATTTTAGGACCTTATATAAAGTTTTCCACTTATAAAAGTGTATAATTTTGACCAATATTGTATTAATTGTTTTTGCTGTATTGCAGAAAGACACCACACCACTCTTCCTTGCTCTGAAGGAAACCCATTCAGATGTGGCGGAACTTTTAATTAAGCATAAGGCAAATATACATCTAGTTGATGGATGTAGGAGGTACAGTAATTCGTTCTGTTTTTAAAACCTGAGTGGTATTCTAGAGTGGCAATAGTATCTCTCCTCAGAAATGTTAAATGAACAATAACGTTACCTCATAATTGTTGTATAGTGAAAAATATCCACACAGATCTTCAGTTACGCAGAAAAGCAGTTATTTTGACTGAGAAATATGAAGGACAGTATACAGAAGGATTTACCTTTTTTTCAATATTGACTGATATTTGTTCGTAATTTGGTGTTTTGGTGATATATTAGCTGATAGGCTTTAGTTAGTTGTATAAAATGTGGACTTAAACTTGTAGTTTACTTTATGACTTAATATGAAATTCTTCACTCTTTCATAGTATTTTTTAACAACTGTTGCTTATATGGTTTTCCTTTAGAATGTTCTGTGTCCCATAAATAGGAGCTGGGATTCATTTTCTCTTTTGAATGACTTAGTGAGTCTTTAAGTTGTTTTCTTTAAAGAATATTGACGTTAGATTATCCTTAAGTGACTATTAATTGCTATTACCAGATCCTGTGGGTTCATCGGCTTTTTTTCCATTTTTACTTCTAGTGTAGTTTGATGTTTTAGTTTTAATTGGCATGGGCAGAAGGATGAAAACTTTAACTGGATAAACTTTTCCTTGAATAAAATAAGCCATAGGTGGGTGATAAAGTGTAAACAGAGAGGCTTTAGATTCCCCGAAGCCTGGGTTGGATTCCTGGCTTTTCCACTTGCTAGGTGTGATGTTAGGAACATCATTTATCATCAGATGTGTTTTTTGATCTGAAAAGGAGCATAATCTGCCAAGGCTTATGGTGTGTAAAGTCTTATATGTACACACACAGAGACATATACACACATACACACAGATACATATATATATATATACACACACACACACACAATAATTTAATGCAGTTCCTAGCACATGAATATCAGCATCAAAATCTGTAAGTACTCTGACTAAAATTATTACCATTATTATTGTTATTGGAAGCCTGCAAGTAGCTCTTACTTATTTGACCACTATCTGACTTTGAATGAAAATATATTCTATTTAGATAGGGAAGGAATGGAGAATTCTACATCTAAATCTTGCACTATGTAAGATAAGTGATCTCAGCATAGTTTCTTGACCATTAAAGCCCTATAAATTAGCAACTTGTACTGTGTTATACCAGTGGTTAAGAGGCTTCCTTTTAGCTTCAGTGGAAATTGGCTAAAATGAACATTTCAGTACCCAAGATGTTCATGTCTGTAAGAACATTCTGCACGGACAGGCAGGATATTGAATTGGTAAAGTATATCCAATTAGTACTATAAATAACTTTTTTCAAGTTTGTAAGTGTGGGTTATCTTTCTTATTTTAGAACAGCGCTCATGCTTGCTGTACTTTGTAATTCGGAAAGCTTAGTGGATCTTCTTTTGGAGCAGAATATTAATGTCTTTGCGGAAGATTTATTTGGACGGACTATAGATAATTTTCTTCTTCCTGACTCTGAAAGGTAAGTGTACACGATAAAAGACTACTTAATGCTGGGTGGCACCCGTAGCACAGTGGTTAAGGTGCCAGCCATATGCACTGGGGGTGACAGGGTTGAACGGGGCCTGGGCCTGCTAAAACGACAATGACAATTGCAACAAAAAAATATCCAGGCATTGTGCAGGCACCTGTAGTCACAGCTTCTCAGGAGGCTTAGGCAAGAGAATTGCTTAATCCTAAGAGTTTGAGGTCGCTGTGAGCTATGATGACATGTCACTCTACCCAGGGGGACAAAGTAAGACTCTGTCTCAAAAAAAAAAAAAAAGAAAAAGAAAAAAGACCAGTTAATGTTAAATTGAGGTGTAAAATAATTATAACTATTGCAACTTGTACATCAGTTGAAATTTCATGGTTTGTTTCAGAAAGTTTTAGAATGGAAATGAGATAGCCGGAAGAAATCCAAAGGATGGAGGTGTTACAAGTAGTAATGAGTGCAGGGTTCTTAAGACTTTTAAGACCTTTGGGCAGCGCCTGTGGCTCAGTGAGTAGGGCACCGGCCCCATATGCCGAGGGTGGCGGGTTCAAACCCAGCCCCGGCCAAACTGCAACAAAAAAAATAGCCGGGCGTTGTGGCGGGCGCCTGTAGTCCCAGCTGCTTGGGAGGCTGAGGCAAGAGAATCGCGTAAGCCCAAGAGTTAGAGGTTGTCTCACTCTACCCGAGGGCAGTATAGTGAGACTCTGTCTCTACAAAAAAAAAAAAAAAAAAAGACTTTTAAGACCTTTAACCTTACGGATTTCAGTTTTATTTTGTTTTATTACAAGTACAGCCCCTATGCGTGGGATAAAGACAGTGTCACAACTCTGCTTTTTCTGAGTAGTTATATGGGTCATGAAAGGTCCACTTTAGTAGAAGCTGTTGTACCATTCCCTGTTGTACTGTTGTGCTCTAGACCTTCCTCCTTGAAATTTTCAAGAACTGAACAGGTTTTAAAGTGCAAGAAAGGCAATCCTCTTTTATAAGGCAGAAAGGGGAGAAGAAGGACTTTGTACTCATTCTGTTTCCCCTGATTGTGTTGCTGCATTGTTGCCTGGAAACTGGTCCTGCAGTCTGGTAATTATGCTACTAGGAAGTCTTTGCTGATTCAGATGCCTCAGTCTCCATGGTCAAACACACTTAAACTTCAAAGTAATACTTTTTGTGGTTCACTTACATTTGCTTATATGCTTGTCCATTGTTCCCAAAAGCACTAGCATCGTTCTCTGCTCTGGCAGCTAGGCCTCTGACCTTTAGCCACACAAACACACAGTGAGCAAAGAGATCCCTTCCCGTACTTATATAGAGCTTATATGGAGCTCACATTTTAGTTTAGACTTAGCCTAATCCTTTGTACATTCTCCTTTAAAGTCCTTTTGTCTAGCAAATAGTAGCTGAGATTGTTCTAAACTGTCAGAGAGTTCCAAATAATGATGCAGGAAAGGAATGGAGTTCCGTTTCTTCTTTGTTACCAGATCTATGCCCTGAAGCCTACTTATAGCCTGTGCAGCACCTTTTCTTAGGCTGTAAAAGATCCCATGTCCTTCTCTAGTAGTGGACACCAACTTGTCCTTGGCCCTCAAATGATTTGTCCTCCATAATTATGAAAATCTTTGAAGCTACTTGGTTCTCTACCTCAAAATTTAAGAATGTTTTCAAATTCTATGTCAAATTCTAAGAATGTAGCTGCTGGATGTAAACCTCTGAATCTGAACAGGTTAGTTGTATTTACATGACGAATCAATACCAAAGCAAATAGACAACCTACCCAATAAGAAGATATATTTGCATATATTGAATTAGATAAAAGATTAATAACTAGGATCTACAGATAACTCAATAAACACAAAAGAACCAAGAATCCTTTACAACATAGAGCAAGAGAGATGAATAGAATCTTCTCTAAAGAAGGCAGATGAATGGCTAACAAACATATGATAAAATGCTCATCATCCCCAATTATCCGAGAAATGCAAATCAAAACCACCCTGAGATATCACCTAAACCCAGTGAGAATGGCCCACCTTATAAAGTCTCAAAACTACAGATGCTGGCATGGATGTGAAGAGAAGGGAACACTTTTGTACTGCTGGTGGGACTGCAAACTAGTACAACCTTTTTGGAAGGAAGTATGGAGATCCCTCAAAGAACTCAAACTAGACCTCCCATTTCATCCTGCAATCCCATTACTGGGCATCTGCCTAGAAGGAAAAAAACAAAACAAAAACAAAAACATCTATTTACTTTAAGGACACTTGTGCTAGACTGTTTATCGCAGCTCAATTTGCAATTGCTAAAATGTGGAAACAGCCTAAATGCCCACCCACCTAGGAATGAATTAGCAAACTGTGGTATATGTATACCATAGACTACTATGCAACCACTAAAAAAGATGCAGACTTTACATCTTTTGTATTAACCTGGATGGAAGTGGAAGACATTATTCTTAGCAAAGCATCACAAGAATGGAAAAGCAAGAATTCTATGTACTCAATTCTAATATGGGAAAAATTAGTGACCTAGCACACAGTGTGGGGGTTGAGGATGGGGAGAACAGAGAAAGGAAGGGGGTGGGAATCATAGGGGGTGGTACACGTTTTGGAGGTGGAACACTATTATTGGAAGGTCTTTATCTGACAAAAGCAATCAATGTAACCAGGTTCTTTAAATCCTCAATGAAGCCCCCAAAATAAAAAAAAAAAAAAGTTACATACAAAAGTAGAACATTGTGCTTGCTTTGGCAGCACGTATAATAAAATTGAAACAATACAGAGAAGATTAGCATGACTCATGTGCAAAGGTCACATACAGTTTCTTGAGACATTCCATATTTTGTGTAGTTCTTGAATGGTGACTGAATTGTTTGACAAACTCTAATAGTATGAGTCAAAGCAAAATGGGCAGCACCCAATAGTGAAACTGTGATGTTCTCTAAAAAAAATTTTGTGTAAGATGATCTATGAAATGAGCATGGAGCTGAATAACACTTGGGATGTTGTGTGCAAAGTGTTGTTGATGTATTTCAGAAATGAGAAAGTATCAACATGGATCTCGCTCCTTCATGGAATTTAAAGAAGCAGGATTTTTTTGTCGTCTACATCAATTGGAGATGAGCATGGAGATTAAATACCATTCTAACAAAGATCTACTGGTTCAGAGTCTGACTAGGTACTAGGTAGAGAGAGAATAGTAGGAATCCAAACCAGGTCTTGACGTCTATTAGTTTTCTACCATTATAATGGGGGACATTTACTTTATGTTATCTAATTTAGTGGGCTAATGTCTTACAAATAAATTTTGTTGAAAACTATGAAACAGCTGAGATGACCTTGTTACTGGATGAAGAGAGTTTGGCCACCTGTCACTGTCAGCCAATATGCAGAGATGGGGATAGATGCACCAAACTTTATTTGTCAGAAGTCCATCAATTGTGGAGAAGATGAGAGTGTCCTCTCCAAGACTGTCCTGTTCTTCTATTTCCAAAATCACATTTTTTTATTGTTGGGGATTTATTGAGGTTCTTCATTCAAAGAACCAGGTTACACTAATTGCATTTGTCAAGCAAAGTTCCTCTTATAAATGTGTTCCTCCCCCAAGAGGTGTGCCAAACACTGTGACCTCCCCTTCTTCCTTCTCTCCACTCCCCCATTCTCTGACCCCCCAACATGTACTAGGTTATCAATTGTCCTCATATCAAAATTGAGCACATTGGACTCTTGCTTCTCCATTCTTGTGATGCTTCACTAAGAAGGATGTATTCCATCTCCATCCAAATTAGTACAAAAGATGTATAGTGTTCATTTGATTTAGTAGCTGAATAGTATTCCACGGCACACATATACCACAACTTGTTAATCCACTCCTGGGTTGGGGGGCATTTAGGCTGTTTCTCCATTTTTTTTTTTTAATTGTAAATTGAGCTGCAATAAACAGTCTACTGCAAGTGTCCTTATGGTAAAAGGATTTTTTTTTTTTTTCTTCTGGGTAGGTACTCAGTAATGGGAGGATCAAATGGGAAGTCTAGTTTGAGTTCTTTGAGGGTTCTCCATACTTTCTCCTAAAAGGTTGTATTAGTTTGCAGTCCCAGCAGAAGTGTACAATAACTAAGAAAATGTCATAAAGGCTACGTTGAACGGTTTGATGAGAATATTTCAGATTGTATATGAAACCAGCACATTGTACCTCTTGATTGAACTAATGTACACAGCTATGATGCAACAATAAAAAAATAATAAAAACAAACAAACAAAAAAAGAAGTGTTCCCTGCTCTCCACATCCACACCAGCATCTGTAGCTTTGAGACTTTGTGATGTTGGCCATTCTCACTGGGGTTCAATGATATCTCAGGGTGGTTTTGATCTGCATTTCTCGAATAATTAGGTATGATGAGCATTTTTTCATATGTTTATTATTTTTCCATTCATCTGTCTTCTTTAGAGAAGGTTCTCTTCTTCTCTCTGGCCAATTGACAGAAGGGATTTTTGACTTTTTTCTGTTGCTTAGTTTGAGTTCTCTGTAGATCCTAGTTATAAATCTGTTGTCTAATTCATAGTATGCAAGTATCTTTTCCCATTCTGATGACTGTCCATTAGCTTTGGTGGTTGTACCATTAGCTGTACAGAAGCTATTGAGTTTAATTAAGTCGCATTTGTTTATTCTGCTGTTGCAGTTGCCACTGAAATCTTCTTCATACAGTCTTTTCCCAGGCTGATACCTTGAAGTGTTTTTCCAGTATTTTCTTTAAGGAATTTTATTGTTCTGTGCCTTAGATTCAGATCTCTTATCTATCGTGAATAAATTTTAGTGAGTGGTGAAAAGTGCAGATCCAGTTTCAAGTGTTTTATGTATGGTTATCCAGTTCTCCCAGCACCATTAACTGAATAGGGATTCTTTCCTCCAGTGTAGGTTCTTGTTTGGTTTATCAAAGATTAGGTGGCTGTAAGATGTTAGTTTCATTTCCTGGTTTTCTATTTGGTTCCAAAATGTCTATATGTCTATTTTTGTGCCAGTACCATGCTGTTTTGATCAATATGGCCTTGTAGTACAGCCTAATATATGGTAGACTGATTCACTCAGGTTTGTTTTTATTACTAAGGATGGCCTTAGCTAGACAGGATTTTTCCTGGTTCCATACAAAACAAAGAATTATTTTTTCCAAGTCTTGAAAGTATGATGTTGGTATTTTAATGGGGATTGCTTGAATCTGTAGAATGCTTTTGGAAGTACAGACATTTTAACAATGTTGATTTTCCCCAGCAATGAGCATGGTATGTTCTATCATTTGTTAATATCCTCTGCTATTCCTTTTCTTAGGGTTTTATAATTTTCTTTAAAGAGATTCTTCACCTCTTTTGTGAGGTATATTCCTAGGTATTTCATTTTCTTTGAAACTACTGTGAGGGGAAGGGTGTCCTTGATTGTCTTCTTGTCTTGGCTGCTGTTATTGGTGTATACAAAGGCTACTGATTTGTGGAGATTAATTTTATATCCTGGGACCTTACTGTATTTTTTGATCACTTCCAGGAGTCTTGTGATTGAGTCTTTGGGGTTCTCTAAGTATAATATCATATCATCAGCAAAGAGGGAGAGTTTGACCTGCTCTGCCCCCATTTGGATGTCCTTTATTTCCTTCTCTTGCCTGATTGTATCGGCTAGAACTTCCAGCACTATGTTGAATTAGTAGTGACGATAGAGGACAACCTTGTCTGGTTCCATTTCTAAGTGGAAAAGATTTCAGTTTTGCTCCATTGAGTATAATACTAGCTGTGAGTTTGTGGTAGATAGCTTTGATCAGTTTAAGAAATGTGCCAACTATACCTGTATTCTTCAGTGTTCTAATCAGAAAAGGATGCTGGGCTTTATCAAATGCTTTTTCTGCATGTATTGAGAGGATCAGGTCTTTGTTTTTGCTTCTTTTGATATGGTATATTCCAAAATCAATTTTATATGTAAATGTTAAAAGAAAGAATCATACTAACCCTTATATTAAACAGCAGTAATAATACTTATTTTAAATAACAATAATCACCATAACCAATGATCTGTAACAAACAATAATTGACATAACCCATGATCCATATAACAACATTCCAATCCAGAAGTTAATCTCTTTAATACATTGCCTTAAGCTATTCAAGATATACAATGTTAGGTTAAACCCATATTTACAAGACAACAAGGATGGGAGACATGAGGCAAAGGTCACATAGGACATACTCAGAGGTCACATAGGACCTAACCATCCAGACCGTCTGTGTCATCTCAGCCCTAGCCTGACTAACTCCATCTTATTCTCGCTTTGTGTGCTATCAACCTGATTTATAAGCCACACAGTAGAAAACAACCAATATCCAAAAAAGTAGGACTTAATGAACATGTACTGGAAAATGCAACATTAGAATATTACAACCTGTGGGGCAGCACCCATAGCTCAGTGGGTAGGATGCCAGCCACATACACCAAGGCTGGCCGGTTGGATCCCACCCAGGCTAGCCAAAATGACAGTGACAACTGCAACAACAACAACAATAATAGTCAGACATTGTGGTGGGAACCTGTA